>NC_050579.1:12367511-12618273 GCF_011100635.1 Trichosurus vulpecula
AAGGGAAAGAAATTGCATGTATTAGCAGAAGAGGTTGGGCTCTGCTGACTGCCCACAGGAAAATGTGTCAACTTAGGGATAAAGCTGTGGAGGATAAAATTCAATTGGAAAAAGAGCTGGCCAACCAACAGGGTCATCTAGCCATGTTGTAATGTGGGAATTTTATCCTAAGCGATCAGGTTCATTCTTTTCAAACTGTGGCCGAAGAGGCAGCTGTTAAATTGGCTCAAGTATAGAAAAAGGAAAGGGAAAATTAATGAAAGAAAGGTACCCATGGCTGTAGTGCAGGCTGGGCCAGATTGGGACCCAGAAACCTGGGATGGAGACCCATGGAGTGATTCTCCAGGCTCCGATGGTGAGGTGGAATATTTGGAGGAAGCCCATGTCCCCTGTGGCATGTGGGAGAGAGGGAAATATGATGGGGCAGGATGTAAGAAGGGCTCTTACTGAAGATCTTACTCAACAAGGAGTGGGAGATATTTTTTATTAATAAATTTATTTTTTATTTTTAGTTTACAACACTCAGTTCCACAAGTTTTTGGGTTCCAAATTTTCTCTCCCTCCCTCTCCTCCCCTCTCTCCCCCAAGATGGCATGCAGTCTGATATTGGCTCTACATACACCTTCACATTGAAGTTATTTACATAATAGTCCAGTTGTAAAGAAGAATTATAACCAATGGAATGAATCATGAGAAAGGAGAAATGGAACCAAAAATGAAGGAAAAAAAATTTAAAAAAAGAGAGCCAATAGTTTGCCTCCATCTGCATTCAGACTCTGTAATTCTCTCTCTGGATGTGCATAGCTTTTTTCATCATGAGTCTTTCAGGGCTGTCTTTGAACCTTGCATCGATGAGAAGAGCCAAGTCTATCAAAGTTAGTCCTTATAGAGACCGTGTGTCTGTAATCGTGTATAATGATCTCCTGGTTCTACTTGAAGTGGGAGATATTTTGACTAGACTTTCTCAACAGCCTGGTGAACCCCTTATTACTCGGTTGGTCAGACTAAGTGATACAGAGGCAGCTGGGATAGCAGTGGATGATCATGACTGTATTAAACAGATGGGTCTTGGCATATGACTGTGGATGACAGACAATTGAATAAATTAACCCCGTCCCTAGTGGCTGCTGTGCCAGATACTATCTTCTTAATAGAACAAATCCAATGCGATTTAGTATCCTGGTATGCAGTACCAGTTCATTAGGATTTCAGACAAGAAAATTACCTGAAGCAGGGGCATCCTATACCCCTTTTGAAAAACAATCACCAGCATGCTATTGGGCATTAGTAGATACTGAACAATTAACTCTGGGGCACGATGTGCTTTTATGACCTGAGGTCCCGATTATGAATTGGATTATGAGTTCACCCAAAACACACCACATTGGCCATGCACAGGAAAGAAGGACTGTAAAATGGAAATGGTACATTCAGACAGGGCCAAGCCAGGGAGGGCTGGTGTCACTACGCTTCACGATAAAATTCCTAATGTGATACCCTTGTCTACTGTCCCTTTGATTGACAATGTTCCACATATTAGAGAATCCCCAGTTAAATGGAATAAGGGTTTCCAAGTTCTCTCCTTAGAACAGAAAAGCATGCCTGGTTTACTGATGGATCATCAAAATACATAGAAACAGTTAGATATTGGAAGTCAGTTGCTTATAATCCTACTACAATGAAAACCTCTACTGGGGAAGGTCATGGTAGTTAATAAGCTAAACTTCAGGCAGTTTGTTTAGCTCTTAAACAAGAAGAACTAGGGAAATGCCATGTTTTTACAGATTCCAAGTGGATTTCTGATAATTATGGAGCACACCCCTGTGGAAAAGCATATGGGAAATAATACAACATACTAACGTGTCAATTTTTCACGTAGATGTTCTTGCCACCCTGGGTTCAATGGAGCAGTGAGATAATGCACAAAAAGACACATTGACCAAAATTGTTATGGCCAAAGAAGATCTAGAAGAACTGGGCCTGGCAGAATGGGTCCCTCAAAAGTCAGGACATCTAGGGGAAAAGGCTACATACAGGAGGGCACAGGATAGAGGTATTCCATTAACCTTAAGCAGGCAGTGATTTTAAGGTGCCCAGTCTGTCAACATATCAGAGGCCAAGTAGTGCCTCAAACAGTAAAAGGGAAGTTGGCAAGGGGAAAGCTTCCCGCTTAAATTCAGCAAACAGACTATGTAAGGCCTTTGCCTCATTCCAGAAAGTGTCAGTTTACATGCATGGTAGTGGATACTTATTCTGGAGTTTTAGAAGCCTGTCCATATGCACATACTAATCAGAAAAACACTATTAAAACTTGAGAGAGTGTCACTTTATATTATGGACCACCTGCTCAGATACAAAGTGATAATGGGTCCCATTTCAAAGGTTAATTGGTTCAACAACATGCTCAAGAGAATGATATTCAATGGATCTTTCATTTTCCCTCTTATCCACAGGTCTCTGGGCTGATAGAATGAATGAATGGCCTATTAAAAGCACAATTAAAGAAATTAGGAAATTTTTAAAGAAGTGGAAAGAGAGCCTATGGGATGCTCTAAAAATATTAAATAACCGTCCACTGGGCAATAGGGAGACACTCTTAATGAGAATGCTTACTCCTAAGCTGAAGATGTGTAACACACAATGGGAAGCTAAATTAGAATTTAAATGTTGGAAAACTGATGAGTGCACCCTAGCTACCTGGAGGGCCACTCCTGGATCAGCTGGGTTAGATCTATACTTTATACAAGATTCAGTCCTGAAACAGCCTGATCCTATGATAGTCCCTGCTGGAAGAGGTATTGAACTGCCAGGTGGGCACTTTGGTTTGATAGCCCCTCCTTCTGGGTTAGCCATCCAGGTAGTCCATGTCTTGGGCGGAGCTATTGAACAGGATTATCAAGGTGAGCTAAAGGTCATACTATAAAACCTAGGACCCAAAGAACTGGTTGAGATCCAGATGATGGACCGGATCTCCCAATTATTAATATCGCCATACAAGAAGCGGGAGGCTAAGTTATCCTCACCACCCACATAAGTTACCATAAAAGGCAGAGGAGGGTTTGGATCTACTGACATATTTAAACCCGGAGCTAAAGTATGGGTTAAATCCACCCCAAAACGACATGCTTAGGGCAGCTGAGATCACTGCCTAAGGGAAAGATAACATTGTTCTCGTTGTGTATTCAGGGGAAGATACATGGAATCATGTAACCTTTGGTTATGTATGGTATAGTATTTTGTAGGAGTCCTTCTCTGGAATATTAGCATCGCTAGGGCACGGACTCCAGGGACTTGACTCACCTGGATGGGAAGCACAAACTTGACTCTGAGCTGGGTTAACAGTCCTCAGGACAGAAGGCGAGACAATTTTACCTGCTCTGCCAATCCCTCATGTGTTCATACTAATTTTACCCTTAAAGGCAATGACGTGACTTGGTGGTATCCAGAGGACCGTACTTTTGGATGTTTGCCACGGCTGAGGGGGAGATGAATATTACCATAACTTCCAACATTTCTATCATTCCACACATTCCAGAATTCCTTTACAAACTCAATTATTAGAATAATATAGGCTGTGTGAAAATAACCCTTCCCCTATTATGAATATAATAGCCAATGAAGAAAAACTTCTGACCATTTTGAACAACCCTATGCTGTTTTGTCTGAATTCGACTCAAATTTATAATTGGACGTGGTAGGTAGATTATATTAAAATTATATCCCATCGAACCCCACTGCTGTCTGCCAAAAATGTTATCATCAGAGTGCCCAAAACTTGTACTAATGTATCCATGAATACTCAGAAACACGTTACATTTCAATATCACATTCCCTAAATCCCCACCATGCTACCTGTGAAAGCAAGCTTGGTATGATCCCCTGATAGGCGGTGCTGGTGCGGAGTTAGGAGTAATTAATTCCGTTGACCTGGAGACTTTATCATCTAGACTAAGGAGTGCAGGAAAAGAAGTGGCAGAAGCTTTGACTGTGAATGAGCAATTCACACCAATGAACAATGAACTGGTGGCTGTCTGCCAGTGTAGCTCCTCACCAACAAACTAAAAACCACCAGAACTCCTTCTTAAAACTGTTCGGTGCTAACATACTAGCCAATTTACATATAGATACCAATATTTCTGAATTGATTGACTGGACTAAATGTTCTTTAAATACCATGTACTATGTTATGCAGAAACAAAATGCACAAATGTCTCTTATGACTGGAAATGAACTTTGATGGCACTCCACCTTCACAGCCTGGATACCCAAGGACAACTCAATGGTCACGGACTCTCCACATTTGAAATGCACTGATGAATGGTGTGCTGGGACCTTAGAACACTATGATGTTAATCACAATTGTATGATGTGTAATTTTCATGTAATACCTATGATATTAGGAAATGATTTTGCTCTGCCACATGTATAGGGAAAATATATCGATGAGAAAAATCATACTCATCTCTTAGACAATTGTGTGGATACTTCCAATGGTTTAGTGTGTGGACATGCCACCAAGCAAATGGAGCCTTGCTTGTTGGGCTACTCACCAAATACGTATGACTGGCCTTTGTTCCCTATGCATAATTATGCTATGTTGTATGAACTAGAACCTCAACGTGTGTGCTTAACAACTGCTAATTCAGTCAACTTACAGCCTATAGGGCTAACTGCCCCTTTTTCAGGTTGCCTCAAAGGCAGTTAATACTTTGAATGGGAGGGTGATGATTTCTATCCTGCCCCTCCACTGGGAGACATCCTCACAGGGAAGCCAGGAGAAGGAAATGAGGAGCTTGAGTACTCCAGGCAGGGCCAACACTGCTGGGACTGAAGTAGGAAAAAGGCTCAGAGGTGTTAGGTGACCACAGGAGCCAAGATAGAGCTCCAGACACCTCAGTCTTCCCAAAGTCCAAGTGTGGCCTATGGGGATGCCCTGCTGGATGGCCCGGGAATGCCACACTCTGCAGGCCCAGCCTCAAATACTCCAAAGGGGACACTCGGATCCCTTTTCTGGAAGTTTGCCAGCCCTCTCACCTACTACAGCTGATATGACATGGGCAAACACAAGATACAAATATTCAGCCTTTATTTATTCCTGGTCTCCCCTCCTCTTTGCTTGGAATAGGGAAGACCTGGAGGCAGGAAGGAGCCCAGAGATCATTCTACCAAGAATCCCGAACCTCAGAGCTTGGAAGAAGCACCAGAGACAATGGGAGGGAGCTTGGTGCAGTGACAGGAGGGTTCAATTAGAGGAACAGGGCCTGAGTTCAAGTCTGGCATTTGAGACTTCCAACTTGTGTGACCTTGGCTAAGTCCTGACCTCTCTGGACCCATTTCCTCACCTTTTATAAAATGAGGGAGATGGACTCGATGGCCTGGGAGGCCCCTTCCAGGGACCAATGTAGGTCCTAGGACTGAAATCTCTACAGCTTCCTAACAAGGGGTTGGCCTAGCTCCAATGGAAGCCCTCCAGGGTTGGGGAACTCACTACCTACTAGAGCCCACAGCACTTCTGGATGGCTCTAATTCTTAGGAGCTGTTCCTGACACCAAACCCAAACAGATCCAGTTGGACCTTCCTCCATAAGACAGCCTTACAAACACTCGGTAACAGTTGTTGTGGCCTCCCTGAATCTCGGCTTTCCCAGGAAAAGCGCACCTGACCCCTTCGACCTCTCCCCACCCACGTGGCACTCCTGGTCCCTCCACTGGACACCTGCTAGCTGCTCTTTGCTGGGCCTGGGACCTCAACGGTTTGGGAATTGATCCCCTCCCTTGGTACCTTGCCCACTAGGCCATCTCTCATCCACCCCCACCCAGAGTGTCCAACCAAGGCACGGGAAGAAAGCTCCTCCAAGTCTTCTTTCATGCCAGGCTCTCAGGCCATCCATCCCCCTTCCCTCATTCTGCCCACCTGAGGAGCCCACCATCTGTCCAGGTCCCACGGGTCTTTCCCTACACCCCTTAAGCCATGTGGGTCTCCACTGAACTAGGAGTCTTTCTGCTGCTGGCCTGGGTAGCCCACAACTCTGAAGCCTCAGAACAAAGTGTGTGACCACATAGTTTGTCTGAAAAGACGCATCTTTGAAGGTAAAAAAAAGCAAACCAGGTAATGATATTTCTATGATGTGAAATTTAATACAAACTTCCCAAAAGAAATTCAGTTTGATGTGGATCCTTTTTCTGTTTTTTCTTTGTATTTGTGATGTTTGCATTTAACAATGACTAAGCTATAATATGTGGATTTATCTTTTAAAAAGTTGGATTATTTTTACATTAATTGGGAAAAAATAAATTATTATTTTAAAAATACATAGAAAAAAATGGATCTTTGCTTAATCTCATCACAAACACATATAACCTCCCGAAACCCCTCCAGCTCATTCCCTCCCCCTCAATTCACAGACCCACAGTCAAGGCCTGTCTCTGAGAGTTTTGCTGAGGGACCTGCTCCGGGGCTGCCCCCCTAGCCCCTCATCTCAGGCTCTAGTGTCTTCTCCCTGTTAGCTGTGGAGCCCATTTCTGGAGCCATCCTGAGGCTCAGCATGTCATCAGGGGCCACCAGGGGCCTCTGCAGGAGCCCCCCAGCTCCAGAGAATCCCTCATGCAAGAAGTTCTCCTAAGCAGCCAAAACAGTTCCCTTCTTATGGCTCACCTGGCATTAATGGTCACAGAAGAACAGGATTTCCTTCGAGGCTACATGGGTCATATGCATGGAACCCAACCACAGGCAGGAGGCCCTTCTGGCAGGCGGAGAGCCCTTAATGCAGGGCTTACCTCTATCAAGACAACTACATCTTTAGAAATGACAAACTATTTATCAATATCCTTCTGAAAAGGGGGGTCCCTCAATCAAAATGTGATGGGAGCCCCGGGGACTACTCCCTCCCTAGTCCTGGGCATCTCAGCTGGACTGGTCAATCTGTGGCGCTGTGGCTCTGGCATTCCCAGACTTGGGCCTAGCTGGGTGGACATATCATCGTCCTCGCTCTCAGCCTAAAACTGGCAAAAGTCTCTTCCAGGCTGTTCAGGCACCTCTCAGGCAATACAGAAAACCAGATCCTCTCCACTTTTCCTCTCGCTTCCAGGCAGATGTATATACTTGAGCTCCCAAGCCACAGGACAAACTCTGTAGAGAAACTGAGCTCCTCCTTCTTTTCTCTGGACTTGCTCCCCTGCTTCCTGATTCAAGAATGGGACCTCAAAACGAGAAATAGCCTTCTAACTTAAGGTAAGTAACTGAATCTTTGTCTCTGAGCACGGAGGCAAGATGGCAACGTGAAAAAAGCATCTTACCGGAGCTCTCTCACAAGTTCTGTCAGATACCTCTAAAAAAGTGAATCTGAGCAGATTTGAGAGAATTAGAAGCCACTAGCTGACTGAATGGGGCAAATTTCCAAGCCAGGAGAGTCTGCAAGGTCGACAGGACAGATCTGTAGGCTGGGAGAGTTTCTGGCTCGTGATGCTGCACCAGACCACACCAAATTGGAAGCAGCTACGGAAACCAGCCAGCAATCCAGGCTGGGAGAAAGCTGTGCACCTGAAACTGGTGGAGATCCTCAGGCCTCCCAACACAGGACAGGAATCTGTCCAAGCAATGGAAGGCAGCAGTGCAGCACCTGTGGCCATGAGACATCTACTCCTGAGGCTTGTAGCCCAAAGGTTTGAAACTTGCCCTCTTGAACTTCCAGGAGACATAATGACCAGGTAAATGGCTCTCATTCCTCCCTCCCTCCCTGACCCAGAGAATATCTCAGGAAAAACCCTGGAATAGAGGAGCCAGAAGTAGGGCTTCAGTAGCCAAACAGTGGTAATTCCTGAGTCCCAGAAGGGTGGTGCCAGCAAGGGTCAACACCAGAAACTCAGATGTGCCTTTGCACAGCCAGGGGGAGTGGCAGACACCAGCAGAGACAACAGCTGAGACCACTGGTGCTGGAGAGCACCCCCAGGAGAAGAGGAGACTTCCGGCAGCCAGACGATCCCTCCCTCACACCTCAGGAAACCCAAGACCACAACACATAAAGCCAGTAACTAGGCTCACAATTCCCAAAACAAGGAACCTGGGACAGAGCTCCCTGAGCCCCAAAAGCAGAAATCTACTGTAAAGCCAGGAAAAAGCTCACCAACATGAAAAAGAACATGAAAAAACTGAGGACCACTGATTCTTTTTATGGAGACAGGGAAGATCAAAATACCAATTCAGAAGAGAACAGCAATGACAGTATACCCACATCTGATACCTCAAAAGGGAATGTGAACTGGTCTCAAGCCCAAAAAGCATTCCTGGAAGAGCTAAAGGAGGATTTTAAAAACCAAATTAGGGACGTTAAAAAAAATGGAAAAAATGAAAAAAAAACCCACTGATGAAATCAAATCAAAATGGCTAAGGAGATTCAGAATCTAAATAGAGAAAACAACACCCAGAAAGGTAAAATCAACCAATTGGAAAAGGAGACTCAAAAGCAAAATGAAGACAGTAACTCATTAAAAATTAGAGTTGAACAAGTGGAAGCTAATGACTCTGTGAAGCATCAAGAAGTAGTCAAACAAAATGTAAAGAATGAAAAAATAGAAGAAAACGTGAAATATCTGATTGGAAAAACAGCTGACCTGGAAAATAGATCCAGGAGAGACAATTTAAGAATTTTCGGTCTACCAGAAAGCCATGATGAAAAAAATGAGCTTGGACAGTATCTTTGAAGAAATTATCAAAGATAACTGCCCAGAGATCCTAGAAACTGAGGGGAAATTAGTCATCGAAAGAATCCACTGATCACCCCCTGAAAGAGATCCCAAATTGAAGACTCCAAGAAATATTATAGCTAAATTTCAGAATTATCAAGTCAAGGAGAAAATATTGCAAGCAGCCAAAAAGAAACAATTCAGATATCATGGAACTACAGTTAGGATCACGCAGAATCTTTCAGCTTCTAAATTAAATGACAGGAGAAATTGGAATAGGATATTCTGAAGGGCAAAGGAACTTGGACTACAACCAAGGATCGACTACCCAGCAAAGTTGGGCATAATTTTTCAGGCAAGGAGATGGGCATTCAACGAAATAAGGGAATTCCAGACCTTCCTGATGAATCCTTGTCTCTGACTCTGAGCCCTAAACAGGGGACACACATTGGTCCAATCATCATAAAATACTTCTCAGTTTCAGAGTTCCCCAATTAACTCCAAAGCTCTCCAATCTGACACATGCAAATGAACACCTTTAATACAGAACTAGAAGCTGAGTTTGCCTTGAATGAGGTAATCACTTCTACGACTACCTTTATAAGTCTTCTTTTTCTTAAAAAAATTATTTTGAGTTCCAAATTCTCTCCCTCCCTTCAGTCCCTGTAATAACAATGTTACTAGCAGCTGCCATGGGTGTGTAAGACCAATAACACCAGCACACAGGAGAGCTGCTAGGACAGGTTCTTTTATCTGCTTTTCTAAGAAAAGCAACTTTAAAAGGTTTAAAATCTCACTTTAATTAAACATACATATATCATTTACTTAGTTCAGGGGGAAAAGCCAGCACCCTGAACTTCAGAGAGGATACAAACAGAAATTACAAACAGAAAATAACATAAATCAACAGACAGGCCTCTGTCTGACCATGGCAATACATACATAGTTACCAGAGAGAGAGGCACTAACATCTGGGTTTTCAAAGTCAGGGGGCTCCTTAATGGCTATGCAGAGTCTCATCTGGCCAAATCACATGAACCCTCTTCCAATGAGTGAGCCCCCAAAGCAAAATGATAACCTCTGAACATATATACATGCTTCTCCAGGGTCAAAGGGCATCACAACCATGTGACTCAAACTCAAATGACTTAGGCTTTCTTGTGACTTAAGTAGGTCATCAAAGACTCTTGATTCAATCAAAGATTCTTGATTGGAACAAAGGCAAGACTCAAAGGTATTTGATTGCCTTAGTGCTGAGAAGCACTCCAAAAGAAAAAACAGCAAAGAGTCCCATCTGCTTGCCATTACAGCCTCTCCCCCACCCCTGGAGAAGGCGAAAGAAATAATTCTTACTCAAGTTAGTATTGATTACCCTGATGATTTATTTTGGTTTGTAAGATCTAATTCAGATAGCTTTTGAATGGAGAGATCTGCAATCACAGTATTCAGTTAGCTATTAAGAGAATTTCTGTCAGGATCTGTGTCCCCCCTTTTGTCAGCCTGAGTAAGATTCTGTTTTTGCACAGACCCATCCGTGCTTTCCTAGTAAGAGTCTTCCTCTGTACTCCAGACCACCTGTACCTTGACTGTAACTTTCCAGCTGGAGCAGGATGATGGATGGAGACTCCTGCTCAATAGAATAATGAATCTAGAATGTCCCCCTCCCCCAAGATGCCCCATTATGGCCATGGCCCAAATGTTGACAACAATAAGTTATACCCAGACTGTTCCAGGATGTGCTCGGCCCAATCAGAGGTCAACTGACTTGCCTCGTCCAATTGAATTATGTTCAAAACAAATTTCTCAAGACACCTGTAACTTGTAATTCCCTTTTTCTACTATAAAAATAAGCTCCCTAAATCGCTCCTTTGTCTCTGAGTACTGAGGAGTCAGATGACCTAACTCGTTGGCAATTGCTTGCCTTGTAAATAAATAAATCCTTATGTTTAGAATTTTGAACCTCAGACTCTATTTCAAATAATGAACAAAGGCAAGCAATTGGATACCTATCATACATATGAAATCATGCAAAATATATTTTCATTAGTTATGCTGTCAAAAAAAAGTCTGCTTCAACCTGCACTCAGATTTCATCACTTCTCTCTGTCTGGAGGTGGAGAGCATTTTCATCATGACTCCTTTGGAATTGTTGTGGATCATTGTATTGATCAGAATAGTCAAGTCTTTCACGATTGATCACCATTACAATGTTGCTGTTACTGTGTACAAAGTTCTCCTGGTTCTGCTCACTTCACTCTGCATCATACAAGTCTTCCCAGGTCTTTCTGAAACCACACAACAGTATGCCATCACAATCATATACCACAACTTATTAAGCCATTCCCCAAATGATGGGCATCCCTTCAATTTCCAGTTCTTTGCAATCACAAAAAGCTGCTTTATTCTTCTCTCTCTCTCTCTCTTTTGATTTCTTTGGGACCTAGCAGAGGGGCATATTTTCAAATTGGTTGCCAAGTTGTTTGGACCAGTTCACAACTCCACCAACAGTGCATTAGTGTCCCAATTTTCCCTTATCCCCTCCAGCATTTATCATTTTGGACAGGCATGAGGTAGTACCTCAGAGTTTTTTTTCTGATCAATATCATTTAGAGCATTTTTTCAAATAGCTTTTGATAGCTTTGATTTCTTCTTTGGAAACCTGCCTATTTGTATCCTTTGACCATTTATCAATTGAGGGATGGTTTTTATTTTTACAAATTTGGCTCAGTTTCCTATATATTTGAGGAATGAGACCTTTATCAGAGAAATTTTCTGTAAAAAAAATCCCCCCCCCCCCCAGTTTCTTCCTTTCATTTCTAATTTTGGATGTATTGGCTTTGTTTGTGCACACAGAATTCTTCATAGGCCAGTCTTGGTTTTGCTTTAATCTTTGTCTCTTTCAATCATGAAAGGCATCAAAGTCTGAAAGGGGAACTCACCTCCCCCAACTTGAAACAAGAACTTCCCACTTACTGGCTGGGCCCTGGCTGTCCGCACAGGGGCCATTTCTTCTTTTCCAAAAGTCACTCTTCTTGAGGAAAAGCAGAGGGCTGGGAAGGAAGAACAGGGAAAGAAAAGCAAACCATGAGAGTTGCTAATCTTACCTTTGATGCTGAAAATAACCCAAGGAGCCAGAGAGAGAGAGAGAGATTATTTTGGTAGCTAAATAGAAAACAGATTGGACAGAGCAGAGACCTGTAGCAGGAAGATTAATTAGGAGTCTATTCCAAGAGTCTAGGTGAATGATTAGTACCTGAACTAGAGGGATAGTACCTATGGGGATGGGAATAAGGAAACAAAAGAGATGTTGGACCCCCAAAATGGGAAAGACCGAACAATTGCATCAGAAAGACAAGGGGGCAACCTCCCTGCAGTCACTCAGCTGCATGAGGAGGGGATGGGAAGAGAGCCAGAGACAGGAGGGGAGGGAAGAGACAGATAAGGCTACTGGGCAAGGCTACCTGAATGGGGGCAGATAACCCAGCTTCCCTACACCTTCTCTGGCCAAACTCTCAAGTTCAGACCAGACTGAAGAGGAATCAGGAAATCCAAAGAGAAACAACAGCAAGTGACTTCTTCCATTTGAGAACTGCACAAGAGTTCAGCCATAGGCTGGAGGGCAATTGGAAAGGGGGACACCAGAAAGCTAGTAACATGTAGGAAATGAAGCCTGTAGTCTCCCAGTGGGACCAGAAGGCTGGAGACATGTATCACCTGGAAGGCTCTGATTCTGGAGGCAGGAAGAGCGGAGGGTGACCACAGTGGATGTGGGGGGAGGGTCGGGTCTGGGAAGCCTTAGACTGGGACACCCTGGGTATCTGAGGTTCCTAGCACCCTGTCCTAAGATGTCATAGAGGCTCCTGAAAATCCAATAATGTGAATTTTAAAGATCCAGAGGGGTTTGATCCTGGGAGGATTTAAGTGTAGGAACCCAGGTGACCCAGCGTGAGACCAAGTAGAGCTAAAAACTCATCCAAAGGCAAAACAAGTATTGAATCCTGGTCTGAAACAAAATTGCAATTCAGAAACTAAAGATGGAGAGAGAAGTAAACCAAAAAGGACACTAACCAGGATCAAAAATCATTGCCAATCTGGAGATTCTCCAAAAAGACAGGGAGAGCTAATGTTCTACAGATGGCAAGCATCAAAGAAAAGGGAAAATGGCCTTTCCTTAAGATCTACATGAACACCTGGAAGAATGAGATTTAAAAAATGAAACAGAAGGAAAGAAATGGAAGAATGCAAACTTAGCAGAGAAAGTGGTGGCCCTAACCCAAGCAAGGTAGAACAGACCAAAGAAAAATCAATGACTCTATGATACAGCGAGACATTAAAACAGCATCCACACCCTTTTCCAGTTTTCCCAACAGTTTTTGTCAATGAGTTTTTGTTCCAAAAGCTTGGATCTTGGGGTTTATTATTGTTATTATTGTTACCAGATTACTGCAATCACTTATTACAATGTGTTGTGTGCCTAACCCATTACACTGATCCACCACTCCATTTCTTAGCCAGTACCAGATTGTTTTGATGATTACTGCTTTAATGGAATACCATTACATTATGCATAAGAAATGACAAGCAGGGTGATTTCAGAAAAAACATGGAAAGACTTACATGAACTGATGCATAGTGAAGTGAACAGAACCAGGAGAAGGTTGTACACTGTAATAGCAATATTACTCCATGAAGAATTGTGAATGACTTAGCTCATCTCAGTAATACAATGATCCAAGACAGTCCCAAAGGACTGATGAAAAATGCTATCTGCCTCCAGAGAAAGAACTAATGCCATCTGAATACTGAATGAAGCATACTATATTCTTCCTTCCTTCCTTCCTCCCTTCCTTTTTCTTCCTTCCTCCCTTCCTTTTTCTTTTTTTTTCTTTTATTTGAGTCTTCATGTACAAAATGACTAATATGGAAATTTTTCACATAACTGTACGTGTACATATGATTGTTTACTCTCTCAGTGATAGAATTTGGAACTCAAAACTTTAAATAAACTCTAACCCTAACCCTTACCCTAAAAAAATGGAAAAAAAGTCCAAAGACTAAAAAATAGAAGGAAAAAGAGCCTGGACTCCATATTTCAAGAAAGAAATAAAAATACCCTGTTCTATTCTAACTAGAGGGTGAAGAGAAAATACAAAGAATCCAGTGACCACCTCTTGAGAAAGCATAAAACCATAGACATTGCAAAGACTTTGGACACCCTTCTACCTAAAGAACAAAGCAAAACGAACAGAAACCCTTTTGCTCCAAAGGCATGGACAATAGATTTTTGTTTAGATAAGGCTTTTATATGAATAAATACACTTAAAATAAAACCCAAACCAGCTTCCCACACACACTCACAAATTCAGGAAGATGAAGGAAATAATTTTACACCTTCACAAAGAAGCTCATCCATCCAACCAAAGTAAATCCAGATTTAAATCTGGTTAAGAGCCTACCAGTTTGGGGCCGCTAGGTGGCGCAGTGGATACAGCACCGGCCTTGCAGTCAGGAGGACCTGAGTTGGAATCCCTATCCTTTCTCTCCGACCCGGCAGTTTCTGATCACTGTTGCTGCATCTGCCAGGCAAACATAAGATAATGGATGCAAGAGGCAAATGAATTTCGATTATGTCAGACGACAAAAGGGTCCTGTCAAATATGGGGCTAGGAGCCCCTCTCAGGCCCCGCCCACCTTGGACATTCTCGGGGTTTTGACGTCTGCTCCTCGCACTGGGATCCTTTCGTACTCTCTCCTTGTATCCCCAGCACCCAACACGGTCTCTGGCCTATAGCAGGCCTTGCCGCTCATTGCTGAGGCTGTAATGCATCATGCTACTGACATCGGTGGCCTCCTGCATCTGCAGCGGCTGGGACAGCAGCCGATTGCGGAAATGTTAGCACCTTTCTTCCCAGAAGCACAAATACCTCCTGAAGCTCAAGCCCGGGAAAAACTAGTCCTTAACAGCAGCACAATCCAAAACGCTGACAGCCCTGCATGCAGCAAACTAGGCTGACCAGGCTCAAATCCTTAATGCAGGGACTCCAGACCAGGGTCCTCGGCAGCCCGAGTCACTTGGCTCAGAAACTAGAGGTTTTGGACCTGGCTGTGTGAGAGACAATACTAACCAATCAACTCATCCATAAGAGTTATGAAACTGCCTGTACCTTTTGACCCAGAAATACCACTGCCAGGTATATTTCCAAAGATGATTAGGGAAAAAGGAAAAGAACCTCTATATTCTAAAATATTTTTAGCAGCCCTCTTTGTGGAGGCAAAAAACTGGAAATCATGGGGATGCCCCTCAATCGGAGAATGGCTGAACAAGTTGTTACACGATTATTATGCAATATTACTGTGCTATAAGAAATGATGAAAACATGGAAAGACTTGCAGGAAACAATGAAGAGTGAAATGAGGAGAACCAAGAGAACAATGTTTACACTGACAGCAATAGTATTTTAAGAACAACTTTGAAGTAAGGGAAAAGGGTAAGATGAGGGGGATGCTAAAAGGGACAGAATATGGAGGGAGGAAGTGGTCAAAAGCAAAACTCTTTTGAGAAGGGGAAGGGAGAAGGGAGAAATAAAAACATAAATGGGGGGGGGGGGGAATGGGATGGTAAAAAAGATACAGATAGTAACCGTAACTGCGAATGTGAATGGAATGAACCCTTCCATATAATGGAGGCAGATAGCAGAATGCAACAAGAGGATAGACACAGGGTAAAGGTAAAAGGCTGGAATAGAATATATTATACTTCAGCTCAAGTCAAAAAAAAAGCAAAACAGGGGTAGTAGTCCTGATCTCAGATAAAGCAAAAGCAAAGGTAGATCTAATTAAAAGATAAGGAAGGAAACTATATCCCGCTAAAAGGCACCATAGACAATGAAGTACTATCATTACTTAATATAGATGCACCAATTGGTATAGCATCAAAATTCTTAGAGGAGAAGTTAAGGGAGTTACAGGAAGAAAGAGACAGCAAAACTATACTAGTGGGGGATCTCAATCTCCCCCTCTCTGAACCTGATAAATCAAACCTCAAAATAAAAAAGAAAGAAGTTCAGGAGGTGAAAGGAATTTTAGAAAAGGTAGATATGATAGACCTCTGGAGAAAACTGAATGGAGATAAAAAGGAATATACTTTTTTCTCAGTCTACATGGCACATACTTGAAAATTGACCATGTGCTAGGGCATAAAAACCTAACAATCCAGTGCAGAAAGGCAGAAATAGTCAATACATCCTTTTCAGATCATGATGCAATAAAAATTATTTGTAATAAAGGACCATGGAAAGATAGACTGAGAATTAATTGGAAACTAAATAATCTAATCCTAAAGAATGAGTGGGTCAAAGAACAAATCATAGAAACAATCACTAACTTCATTCAAGAGAATGACAATAATGAGACAACATACCATAATGTACGGGATGCAGCAAAAGCAGTTCTTAGGGGAAGTTTTATATCTCTAAATGCTTATGTGAATAAAATAGAGGAAAAGGAGATAAATGGCTTGGACATGCAACAGAAACAGCTAGAAAAGGAACAAATTTACCCCCTCCCCAATTAAATACCTAATTGGAAATACTGAAAATCAAAGGAGAGATTAATAAAATTGAAATTGAGAAAACTATTGAACTAATAAATAAAACTAACAGCTGGTTTTATGAAAAAAACAATAAAATTGATAAACCTTTGGTCAATTTGATTAAAAAAAAAAGAAAACCAAATTACCAGTATCAAAAATGAAAAAGGTAAATTCACCTCCAATGAAGAGGAAATCAAAACAATAACTAGGAATTATTTTGCGCAATTGTGTGCCTATAAATTTGATAATCTTAGGGAAATGGATGAATATTTACAAAAATGTAAATTGCCCAGATTAACAGAAGAGGAAATAAAATACTTAAATAAGCCCATCTCAGAAAAAGAAATTGAGCTAACTCCCTAGGAAAAAATTTCCAGGGCCAGATAGATTTACATATAAATTCTATCAAACATTTAAAGAACAATTAATTTCCATACTTTATAGACTATGTGGAAAAATAGGCGAAGGAGTCCTATCAAATTCTTTTTATGACATAAATATGATACTAATACCTAAACCAGGAAGAGTCAAAAAAAGAAAGAAAATTATAGACCAATTTCCCTAATGAATATTGATGCAAAAATTTAAATAAAATGTTAGCAAAAAGATTACAACAATTTATCATGAGAATAATACAGTATGACAAGGTAGGATTTATTCCAGGAGCAAGGCTGGTTCAATATTATTAAAACTATCAGCATAATTGATCATATCAACAACAAAACTAGCAGAAACCATATGATTGTCTAATAGATGCAGAAAAAGCTCTTGACAAAGTATGACACTCGTTCCTATTAAAAAGTCTAGAAAGCATAGGAATAAATGGAGTCTTCCTTAAAATCATCTACCTAGCATCTACCTAAAATCATCAGCAAGCATTATATGTAATGGGTATAAGCTAGATGCATTTCCAGTGAGATCAGGGGTGAAACAAGGATGTCCATTATCACCAAGTACAAAACTACTTGAAATAATAAAGAACTTTAGCAAACTTGCAGGATATAAAATAAAACCACATAAATCCTCAGAATCCCTATATATTACTAACAAAGCCCAACAACAAGAGACAGAAAGAGAAATTCCATTCAAAGTTACTGTAGACACTAAAATATTTGGGAGTCTATCTGCCAAGACAATCCCAGGGCCTATATGAACACAGTTATGAAACGCTTCTCACATAATTAAAGTCAGGTCTAAATAAAAGGAAAAACATTAGTTGCTCATGGTTAGGCTGACCTAATATAAAAAAAATGACAATTTTACTTAAATTAATTTGGTTATTTAGTGCCATACGAATCAAATTACCAAAAATTATTTTACAGAGATGGATAAAATAACAAAATTCATCTGGAAGAACAAAAGGTCCAGAATATCAAGGGAATTTATGAAAAGAAATGCCAGGGAAGGTGGCCTAGCCATACCAGATATTAAACTGTATTATAAAGCAGCAGTCATCAAAACTACTTGGTAATGGCTAAGAAACAGAGTGGTGGATCAGTAGAGTAGGTTACGTACACAAGACACAGTAGTCAATGACTACGGCAATCTACTGTGTGATAAACCCAAAGAGTCCAGTTCCTGGGTTGAGAATTCACTATTTCACAAAAACTGCTGTGAAAACTAGAAAATAGTATGGTAAAAACTGGGCATAGACCAATATCTTACATGGTATATCAAAATAAAGTCAAAATGGGTCCATGATTTAGTTACAAAGGCTGATACTATAAGCAATTTTGGAGAACAAGGAATAGCTTACTTGTAAGATTTATGGAGAAGGGAAGAATTTATGACCAAACAAAAGATAGAGAGCATTATGAAATGCAAAATGGATAATTTTGGTCATGTCAAATTGAAAGGTTTTTGTACAAACAAAGCCACTGCAACGAAGATTAGGAGGGAAGCAGAAAATTGGGAAAGAATTTTTACAACCAGTGTCTCTGACAAAGGCCTCATCTCTAAAATATAACAGGAAATTGAGTCAAATTTATAAGAATACAAGTCATTCCGCAATTGAGAAATGCTCAAGGGATATGAACAGGCAGTTCTCAGAGGAAGAAATTAAAGATATCTATAGTCCTATGAAAAAATGCTCGAAATCACTATTGATTAGAGAAATGCAATTCAAAACAACTCTTAGGTACCATATCTCTCCTGTCAGAGTAGCCAACATGACAAAACAGGAAAATGATAAATGCTGGAGAGGATGTGGGAAAATTGGAACACTGTTACATAGTTGGTGGCATTGTGAACTGATCCAGCCATTCTGGAGAACAATTTGGAACTATGCCCAAAGGGCTATAAAGATGTGCATACCCTTAGACCCAGAAATACCACTGCTAGGGCTGTATCCCAAAGAGATCACAGAAGTGAGAAGTGGACCTGTACATAGAAAAATATTTATAGCAACCCTTTTTGTGGTGTCAAAGAATTGGAAATCAAGGGGATGCCCATCAACTGGGGAATGGCTAAACAAGTTGTGATATATGAATGAAATGAAATACTATTGTCATATAAGAAATGGGGAGCAGATGGATTTCATACTAACCTGGAAAGACCTACGTGATCTGATGCTGAACGAGGTGAGCAGAACCAGGAGAACACTATACACAATTACAGACACATGGTATCTATGATGACTAATTCTGATAGACTTGGCTCTTAGCAATACAAGGTTCAAAGACAGCTCCAAAAGACTCATGATGGAAAAAGCTATGCACATCCAAAGAATGACAGAGTCTGAATGCAGATTGAGGCAAACTGCTTTCTTTTTTCTTCTTTTTTGGTTTTGTTTCTTCTTTTTCATGATTCATTCCATTGGTTATAATTCTTTACAACTTGACTATGGTGTAACTAAGTTTAATGTGAAGGTATACGTAGAACCTCTATCGGATTACATGCCATCTCGGGGGAGAGAGGGGAGGAGATGGAGGGGGAGAAAATTTGGAACTCAAAAACTTGTGGAATTGAGTGTTGTAAAGTAAAAATAAAAAATAAATTAAAAAAGAACAACTTTGAGGGACTAAGTCATTTTGACGATTGTAAGTACCCAAATGAACCACAAAGGACTTATGAAGGAAGAAGCTCTTCGCATCCAGAGAGAGAACTGACAAATAGAATTACGTATAGAATGATTTCACACACACACACACACACACACACACACACACACACACACACTTGTATCTAATGGTATACATCTCTAGTGCTGGCGGAGGGGAAGAAGAAAAGGGAAAAAAAGAAACTTCCATGAGAGCTTGTTATATATTTACTAGGAATAGCAAGTTGCACATAATGGATTTGCAGTTTTATGTGCAATTAAATTCAACTATGTTGTGGAAATGCTTGTTTTATTTCACAAGTTCAAAATAAAATGCAGAAAAATTACAGAAAAAGCAAAGCTACAACCGGTTCCTGTTGGCTGCAGGCTGGGCATCACTGAGTAAGCCAGACTCGAGGCCACAGCTTTGTTGGTATTGGGTCATTCAGCTTGTCCAGAGCCCAGGTCACTAGGACCACCCTGAGTGAGGAGAAAGGAGGGAGATGAGAGGCCAAAGAGGTAATAGGAAAAAGACATGGGACAAAAGGCCTGTCTCCCAGTGACTTCCTGCACTGTCTTGGAGTACTGTTCTTCCCAAAGATATTCAGGATCTGGTCCCCTCCTCATGTTAGGGGCATGCTCAACACCAGCTTTCTGATAGTTCAGGTTCAATGTTGGGATGAAATGAGACTCTCACAAATCAGTGAACATTAAAGAAAGGCTGGTTTTGCCCTCACACTGCAAGGATGTGCACTGAGGACACAGAGACACTTTTCTGGCTGGGGCTCCTCTCATGTCCAGGTGGAACCTCATCTGGTCAATGGGACAGGGAAGGGTGACTCCAACATATTGAAGGAGCCACAACTCCCTGTGCAGGGACTTTAGGAGACCTTAGGTCCCCAGGAAGCTACTTCAAGGGAGACAAGGGCCAATCAAATCCTAGGGACAGCTTTGTTACCTTTGAGGGAAAACTAATCTTTGTTTTGGGGAAACCAGAACCCCCTGGTCCCAGCACACACCACTCCCAAAGACCTAGGGATCTTCTAAAAGACCTTCCACCATTTCCTAATTTTCAGAATTTGATTGGACAATTGTCATGGCCCAGGGAATACAAGAAGTGAAGACAAATACTTTGCCTCACTAAAGAGTAACCAAAGGGAAAAGGAAAAAATGAGGAGGATGAAGAAAGCAGGAGTTCTAGACTTTCTCTTTCTCCTTTGGATGAGGCCTAGACCTCAACGATCTAGTCCTGGTGTCAAATGCAGCTGGAACCACATTAAAATGTAATTGGGAAATGGGTTACAAAATAAAGATGCAATAAAACATAAATAATGTTAATATGTGGTTTTCGAAGCCAATGTGCAGCCCAGGGAGCCTTACATACAAAGCCTGGCAGGTAGCAAGGACTTGTGAGTTAATCAAATGACTGATTACAGTATAACTGGTCAGGAAGCTGACTGTGAATATGATAAACAGGAAATGTTTCTGGCTCCCCAAGAAGAGACTAGATGCTATATGGCGCACACTTCTGGATGGGGGAGGGGGTGGGAGTTAGGAGCCAGCTGGCAGACCCTGGGCCTGGAGGCAAAGAGGAGGGAAGTGAGAAGGGCAGTTTAGAAAGAATGAAGATTTTTAGGTAAGAATGTTGTGACCAGGAAGAAAACCCTCCTGGGAGACAAAGGCAGACAAAAAGACTCCCTGTCTACTCCCCTAGACTTTCTCCATTCTATGAGTTGTCCCTGTTAGGATTCCAGCTGCCTGTGCTGAAGACTTCACTGCTGAGCTTGAGGACCAGCCCACAGTGTGGGGTCCCACTGACTTTGTCCAGCTGAGGACTCATTGCCCATGATCTGGCACCAGCCTGCCCTCCCAGCCTTATTCCCCATCAGTGCCCCTCAAGGCCTCTCCACATCAGCCAAACTATCCTATTCACTGTCCCTCCATCAAGAAGCAGAGGACCCAAGGTCGAATCTCCTTCTGCTTCTAATGTTAGGAGATGAGCAAATCCCATCCTTTCTTTGGACCTCACTGTGTGGGATGGATTTTACGAATCCAAGAATTAAAAACAGAGGCATCTCAAGGTGAAAGTAGAAAGGAAAGTTTATTACGATCCTGCAGGAAAGGGCAACCTGGACATCAAAAGGACTGGGGGTCCTCTCAGTGTCAGAGTGCACTGGACACAGAAAATTGGGGTGTTTATATAGGTCCCAACCTCCTTCCTCTCAGCTTCCAGACATAAGCTTTGAGGGTACAATCTGGACGTGATAAATCTATCCCAGGGACAATGGCAAGTAACAAACGGTATGGTTATTTTTCACAAGCAGGTGATGAACATGAACTTTGCACCATTCTTATTTCGTTCTACTATCAACCTCAAGGTAGTAAATCTGTCTTAATGACAATGACAATGACGATTGAACAAACAGTTTGGTTATGGGTAACAGGCAGGAATTAGTTGTTAGTTACCTCATTTTCACATCTGTGGCTACGACAGATATCCCCAGTACCCTTACACCTTGTCTCCCATCATTCATATCTAACTGGTCTTGCATGTCTACATTGCACCTGGCTTTCCGGCTTTTCATTCATTTTTCTGCTGAGCTGAGGGTCCCTTATCCTGGGGTCAGTACACAGGGGGTGAGCATCCTGTGTCCTATCCTTACTTTCAGAGGATTTTATGGTTGCTGACTTATTCACCTCAACCCTACTTTCTTTCAGGCCTCTCGCCATTAGGTAAATACACAGGATGCGAGCATCCTGTGTCCTGTTCTTAACCTCAGGGGCCTTACGGTCACTAGCTAAGCTTGTGGAGGGGAAAACATCTAAGTAGAGAAATGGCTTTACAGAAAGGAAAATATCTAAGTAGAGAAATGGGACTCACTATCCTACTTATTTCTATTTATCCAATTTGTTCCCTTTTTATGAGAGGTCTTCACTCGTCCCACACATCACCTTCCTAACTGTAAAGAATGGTTGTTATCTCTAAAGTCCCCGTAATGGTTCGGTGTCCAGTATGATCCCCATGGCATCATGGGTGGAGGAATGGGAAGACTTTTCTCCTAAAAGGGCCAACCCCTTCCTCATGCTAAGTGAGGGTAAGGGCCAGAGATCCATTTCACTGAGGAAAACAATTGCCCTCAGAGGCAGGAAAGTTCCTGATCTCCCCTTTAGATAAGTTCCCAAGCCTCCATCCAAATTATTAACAAATGAGGAATATTTCCCACTTCCATGGAAAAAAAAGTCTCCATCTTGAGTCCATATTCAGTACTTTCCTACCTCTATACCTTTTGTTCATACATTCCCTCTGCCCAGAAAGCCCTTCCATTACTAAATCGGTAAAAATCCCCTGTTCATCCTATTAGACACTGCTCAACAAATGCCACCTCTTCCAAGATGCCTTGCCACACCACCATTATTCCATCCACGGGCCTCAAACAGCACTTTGTGGACACTTCTGTTTTCTGTGCTACAGCTGCTTGTATTTTAGAGTGATTCATTCCAACTAGATTGGAAGCTCCTGGGGGCAGGGCCCAGGCTCTCCATAGGGTGGGGGCTCTCGGGTTACACTGACCAGGAGGAGAGCTCCTAGGCATTAAGAGGAGCTCCATGCTCTGGGTCCTTGGTGAGCCCCAGGGCTGCCCTTCCCCCAGCCTTTGGATGGTGGCAGCCATTGTACTTCTTCCTGCTCATCTTCCCCAGGCCCTCGATCCAAGTACAAAGTCCCCCAGGCCCCAAGGACCCCTAGCCTCGGGAGATTCTCCATTTGCCCCCAGAGCTGTCTGTCCCCTCACAAGAGTCCTGGGAAGCAGTTAGTGTGATGGCTTATGATTCTCAGATCCCTCCCCCCCCCCCCACTCCATCGTGAGATCTACCTTATCCAATCTCCCCTGCCCGTGCAGGATTCCTCCCCAGACATAGTCTCTCTTTACTCTTACCCCGACCTCCCCTCCTAGTGGTCCCAACATCCCCAAGGAGAGCAAAAGTAAAATGGCTTGGGAGCCTCTTCCCCTAGAAACTACTGCCCAGTTGGGACCCACCCACCCCTCACTCATCCTTCTTCCACCCATCCTGAGTTCAATGGGGCAGGTGCTTGGAGGAATGGCTTCACTTGCCGCCTCCAGGCTCTCAGGCTCAGCCAGACTCTTCACTTCTGAACCTCTTCCCCTAGAAACTACTACCCAGTCAGAACTCGCCCACCTCGCACTCATCCTTCTTCTCCCCCCCCCCCCCCCCCCATCCTGAGTTCAGTGGGGCGGGTGTTTCCAGGAATGGCTTCTCTTGCCGCCTCCAGGCTCTCAGGCCCAGCCAGACCCCTGCTTCCTAACCCCTTCCTCCATCCTTCTTTGCTCCTGTCAGAAATACCCATTTTGGCTGCCGTGCACATCTTCTGGCCCCGGGAAAGTGCCCAGCGGGCCTACCCTCCCGCATCGTCCGGTCCCCCAGCTTGGCTCCCTGAGGCCCCAGTTCTGGTCTCGGACCCCGAGCCTGGAGCCCACACCAGGCAACCCTTCCCGCGGCAACCCGTCCCCCATTTCCGATAGGAGCGCCCCCGCCCTCGCTGTGATCCGCTGAACCCAGAACCTGATTTGCCCAGTGACTCTTCAAGTTTAAAATCCGTGGGCGGGAGGGCAGGGGTGGGCCAGAGAGATAGTGGAGAACCGAAGACCCGCAGAGACTGGGGCTCAGGTTGGACCTGGGTGCCTTCTCCATTTGGAGGTTCCAGGAATCGACTCCTGCCTCCAGGGCTTGGCTCTCTTGGCTTAAGGATCAAAGGACCCGCTTAACTTTCGGTTTCTTTTCCCAGAAACATCTCGAGTTCTCGCTGGTAGAGCTGGCGGCCGCTACTCCCTCGGTGCCCTGACCATGGCCTCATCCTACCCCTGGCCCCAGTCAGGGACAAATTCCGGGATCTCGCTTGGGATCCAGGCATGCCGCCTTCCGGACCCAGATTCTTTACAAAAACAGGCAGAACGGGCGGGGAAGGAAAGAAGCCTGGAAAACCAGCCTCTCCCCACTCTGGTTATGGCCCGGGAGCTTCCCTGAACTTCTCCGCTGTCCCAGAATCAGTCCTGAATAACTGTAGGCGCCTCTGCTCCTGCTGCTCTTCCTGCCTATTTGCATGACTGACGGACTGAACCAAGGAGCGAATGGACTGACGGACGAACAACTCTGCCCTGGTAATAACGAGCACTTAGTGTTCAGAAAGCCAGGTGAGCGTTTCATATTTTAACTCCCAAATTAAGGAGATTCAACCTGGTGATTTCTGGGGCCCATTTCTGACATCCCACGAATTCAGTGCGTTGGGCCACTTTGGGTGTATAGCGTCGTAAAGAATGGGGCTCTCTGGGTCTAGAGATTGTCTTTGCGCCCTGGTCACCCAGGGATCTCCTCTGCCTGGGAGTTCTCAACTTTGATAGAGTAAACTTCTGCAGCCTGCTGGATTTGCAGGATGGAGTTGGTGGTTGGGGGCTGAAATCCTCTAAGACTAGGAACAGCTAAGCCGCGGCTCAGTCTCTCAGCATCTCGCTAGCCCAAGGCTAGGTAGCCAGCCCCAGCCTTAACCCAAGCAGGACCCGCCCTAGTGCCCTCAGGCTAAAAGTGGCCCCGCCCCTCTTCTCGTCCCCTCCCCCAGCAGTGAGCTTATCTTCGGTTTGTTTTCCTTTCAGTCTCTCTAGGTCTACCATACAATTGACAGTCAAATGAATTCTGAAAGCATGACCCACCAGAATCCCGCTGGTTGACTCTGGTCTCCATCCCCAAGGAATATTGAGGAAAATAAAGTCTCTTTTCTCTTCTCCATCTCCCACATTGAAGGCGTCCAATAATGAAGCAAGCTCAGGTTGAGGTCAGGAAGTCTTCTTCTTTCTCTTCTTTTCTCTTTTCTCCTCTTGCATCAATTCCTCCTTCTCTTCATCCTTTAACTCATCCTCCTAGTGGTGCAATGGATACAGCTTGGCATGGAGTCAGGAAACCTCATCTTCCCGAGTTTAAAGCTGTGTGACCCCGAGCAAGTCACGGCACCCTGTTTGCCTCAGTTTCCTCACCTGTAAAATGAGATGGAGAAAGAAATGGCAACCCCCTCCAGCATCTTTGCCGAGAAAACGCCAAATGAGGTCATGAAGAGTCAGACAAGCCTGAAAAAACTGGACAATAACCACATTCATGCATCTTCTTCCATTAATTCCTTTGGCAGGCTCCTAAGGAAAGTGTGGGAGAGAAGAGGGATTAAACTGACTACCAAACTGAAGGTCTACAGAGCTGTGGTGCTGACCTCACTGTTATATGCCTGTGAAACCTGTACAGTCTACCAGAGCCATGCCAGGAGACTGAATGGCTTCCAACTGAATTGTCTTAGAAAGATTCTGAAGATCACCTGGCAGGATAAGGTACCAGACACTGAGGTCCTTCCTCAAACTAAAATGCCCAGCATTCAGTCTCTGCTTCTGAGAGCACAACATGGATGGGCTGGCTGAGTTGTTCAGCTGCAAAACATCCACTTGCCAAAAAAGCTATTTTATGGAGAACTCTCATAGGACAAGCGTTCACAAGGAGGTCAGAAGAAGCGATACAAGGACACTCTAAAGAGTTTGGAATTTGTTGTGTGACATGGCAGACATTGGCACGGGACCTCTTGGCATGGCATGCCCACATTTTGCTCTATGAGCAAAGCAGAATTGAAACAGCTCAAAGGAAAGGCAGGATGGGCAAGTTTGTGGAGTATCTACCCCAAATGTTCACACACACTGTTTGTGCCCGACCTGTGGTAGGGCATTCCAAGCTCATATTGGCCTGATCAGCCACAAGTCAGACTCATTGAATCTTGACTCAAGCACAGCGATGTTACTTTGGTCCTCTTCCAGAACGAAGGACAACCACCATTATAAGCTACAATTACAATGTATTGAAATACATTCAGGACAGATGAGAAAGCTTAGGCCTGAGATGGCCTGACTCGCTTGTCACACAGCAAGGTGGAGGAAAGGGAAGGAGATGCCAGGTTTTCCCCTTTCTTTACAAAGAGGCAGAGCTGAGCTCCAGGAGTGAAGGAAGGAGGCGTTCCTAATTTCGCAGAATGTTTGTTTGAGCTGGACTTTGTTCCGGCGCAGCCAATGAGAACTGGAGATGCTGAAACGTCACTGGTTACTAGTTGATCTGGTTAGGGAAGGTTCGTGTTCTAGGAAAAAGAAACTTAAAGTTTCTCCTAAAGCCGGGAACTTCCGAGTCTGTGGCCAAATCCCGTCATAATTCTCTGCCCTGAAATCCCGGGGACCTTTGAATTTTCTTAGCCCTGAGTTAGAGGAAGCATGATAGGAGGGAACCTCTGTAAATGGCGGTGCCTAACAGTGTTTGTGTCTTGGAGCTCTCCGGCTGTCTGCTAACCACTAGGGACCCCTTTGGGGAATAATGCTTTTAAATACATCTATAAGACACATAGACACCCAGAAAGCCAGTTACACGGAAATACAGATGTGATTCCCCACCCCGGCCTTCCACCCAAGTTCATGGACCCCTGCGGGGAGGGAGGGGTGTGTCTCGGACCCCAGGTTCTGTAGAGTGGTAGATAAGTGCCTGCGAACCTCTAACTGGCTCCTGCTCCTGGCGCCCCTTATTGGCGGTTAGGCCTCATCTCGGGGCGTCATTCCCCCCCCCCCACCTTCTGCACAATTATGATATTCCTAGTCACGTGTCCAACCTTACGAGGTGGAGCCCCGTGCCCCCGGGAGGTGGTCTGTGATAAGGCTCCTGGGCCCGAGCAGGGATGGAGCCAAGCGTGGGAGCAGTGGCTTTGATCCCCAGGGCCGCAGTAAACTCGTGCGCACGGACTGATGTGTGTGGGATACAGACTCATCCAGTTTGTCACGCAGGACGATTTCGGGCAGCTGTAACGTTCCTATAGGCTCCTGTATCGAATGTCCTCCCTCCTCTCCCCTACCCCCTCTCCCCAACTGTCTTCTTCCCTCCACCTCCCCGAGTCAGAGAGTTCTCCATGACAAAGTTTACAGATGGATGCGGGGCAGCTACTTGCCCTGATGCCCACGATCCTGATCGCCCCCGAGATTTCCTTCATTTTTCCAGAAAGGACTTCCTCCCCCGCCGTTTTCCTCTCTCCTCTCCTCTTCTCCTTTCGGCTTCCCTTTATGTTCCCGACCCTGCCTCACCGCAGAATCTCAGCCTGTTAGACCATGTTTTAGAGGTGAGTGACCTGAGGCTCAGAGGGAGGAGGTAACTAGCAGGAGGTCACACAGCATTGATCTAAGGTCTGCTGCCCGCAGGTGCGCCGTGCTTTCCCCTTCACCCCTTTCCTGCCTTCTCGGCTTAGAGGAGGAAAGCTTTCTGGTTAGGCGAAGGAGGGTGGGAAGTGGGGAGAAGGAGCTGAATGCCTTCCAACTAAGGACTTTCCCGAACCTCCCTCCCGAGAGGAAGCCAAGGGTGCAATTCTTGATCCTTCTTGTCCTATTCTGGAAGAAGAGAAGGGTTCAAGTGATCAGTCACCACTACCCTTCCTCCCCATCTTGGCTAAGGCTGCTTCAGCCGACAACTATGAATTTGGCGCCCAATGCTGCCCAAAGGCCGCCTTCTGTTCCGCCTCTTCCCTTGGTCAAAGTCCTATCGGTGGAAGAGGATCTTCGGGACTGTCTCTAGAGGCAGAGAAGAAAGTACCAGGAGGGAGACCCCGCAGTGCTTCCCCCCCCCCCCTTATCCATTCTGCATACATTGTGCTTCTACAGAAGCTTTTCAATTTCGTGCAATCGAAGAGATCAATTTTATCTTTCCTAATTGCCTCCTGCCTTGTTTGGTTAAGAAGTCATCCCTCACTGGAGGCTTTAAAATGAACGTGATCTCTCTCCCGTTTGAAAATAAAATGACACGATCTTTAGTATTCCGGTCACATGCCTGTTTTGAACGTGCTGTGGACCGTGGCACAAGACGCTTGTCCAAGGCTTGTTTCTGTCAGACGCTGGCCTGTTTTCTCAGTAATTCTCAAACATGGAGTTCTGTTCTAGGTCATTTATGTTCTTAAGTTAATCGATCACTGAAATACTGAGCGCTTGCCCTCGGGGACAGGATATCCTAATGGGGGAAACAGTAAGTTTCATCAATGCATGTTGGCCGATTTGGGGGTGACACGGGGTAATTAACACCATGGGTGACAGATTTATGATTCTAAAACGTCTCAACTGGCTACAACTGTAAGTTCAGGAAATTAATTTTAAAAGCACAAGGTGATGAGACCTAGCTGGGTAAGAGGTCAACTGAAAAAATGTCTGGAGGTCCTAGTGGACTGACTTCCAGCTTTAATGAGCGACAGTTGTATGTTGGGGCAGCCAGAAAAGCTGATGCAAACTTGGGCTGAGCTCACAGGGAAAGGCTCCAGGAAGGGGGGTCGGGATGGTTCTGCTGTCCTCTGCCCTGGCCAGACCACATCTGTCTTACCACATACAACTCTAGATACCACATTTGGGAGAGACACACGTACATTGCAGATCTCCAGCCAAGAGCAACCAGCATGGTGAAAGGCAGTGAGTTCATGCCATGTGAGGCCTGGGTGAAAGAAATGTTGAGAGGAAGCACGTAAAGAAGGTCCATGATTACTCTCTTCCAATATTTGAAGGGTTGGGGTGTTGTCCTCCCACATGACTCTGTTGGTCCAGCATCCAGTAGTCATCCTGCTATTTCCTGTCAGTCCAGGAATGAATGGTGGGGTCTCAGACCATGGCTTTAACAGGCTCCTGAAGCAACAGTTTTGTCCTCACATTCTTGGTGACCAGGGTCAGGTGCCTGACCCTCCAGAAGCAGGTTCTATGACAACTAGATGCCTAAGAAAGGAAAAGGAAGAAGCATTTATCTAGCACCTACTGTGTGCCAGGTACTGTCCCCACCTTTTGACAAGTATTAATTCATTCGATCCTCATAACAACCCTGCATGGTAGGTGCTGTTAAGACCTCATTTTACAGTTGAGGAAACTGAAACAGGGTCGCACAGCTAGTAAGTTTCTGAGGCTGGATTTGAACTCAGGTCTTCCTGGCCCCAGGCCCAGTGCCCTATTCACTGGAGCACCTGGCTGCCTAGAAGGGACGGAAGGCTGTCCAGTTCAGCACTTCCTTGGATCTCACCCCCAAGACTTATTCAATGAAGACAAGCAGGCTGCTTTTTGATCCTCTCTGGCCTTCTTTATTTCATCCCCTCTCTGAAGTCATCCAGGCCTCCAGCTCCCTGTCCCCTCAGAGGGCTCCACAGTCTGGGCAAAGACTTCCCAGGAGGCCTTGGGGCCTCACTGGGCAGAATTGTGGGGGATGTGCCCAGCTTTCTATGGACCTGAGGGAGGTGAGACAGTCTCTGGGTAACTATGGTCCATGTGAATTGACCTGGAGGAAAGGGGCTCCCTTGGCCAACATGGTGGCAGCCCTGAGTCTGAATGAATGTGAGGGAGAATCCTTGGCCAGCTCTCATAGAAAAGAGGACAGAATCTCAGCAAAGGCCTATCAAGGGGCCAAGGTTTAACTTCACTTCTCTGATGAGACTTTGATGGTAGGATGTGGCGAATTGTCACAGTGTCACAGCCAATTAGGCCCTAGTCCCAGTTGTCTTCGAGGGCACCATGACTTCTTAGCAGTGTGACCTTCTTATTAGAGATGACCCTGAAATGAGCACATCTCACTGTACCAGAAGTACCAGGCCCTGTCCAGAGTGCTGGGCTTGAAGTCAGAAGGGTCTGTGTTCGAATCTTTCCTTGGGAACTTACCTGTGATTGATCCAGAGGAAGTCCCCTTATTTTTCCTAGCCTCAGTTTTCTCAAATCTAGAATGGGGATAATAAGGGCCCTTCCTTTCAGGTTTGCACAGAGATAAAGAGCCAATATCTGTCAAGCTCTTTGCCAGTCTTTGCAGGCTATATCCGTGCTCCTTGCTTTTCTCAGCATCCTGATGCTCCTGCTGCCCATCATCACTACTTTTCATAAGCAGATGCCCTGTAACTGACCTTGACATCCCCCAGTCCCACCACATGGAGGAGACCCCAAGATCTGGGAGCTGTTCTGTGGGGGGAGGTCACGCAAAGCCTGGGACTTTAGGGCCTTGGGACCTTCAGGGGATCATTCTGATGGCAGTGGTGGTGTATGTGTACATGTTGCCCTGCCCCCTGATTTGCTAATTGGCCAGCAGGGGCAGCACCCCAAGTCAGACTTCTGTACAGGCACTTCTCCATTTAGTTAAGCAAAAGTGGGCCTCATTTCGCACAAATTTTAACACTTTACTTCACATGAATTTGCCTGCTTGGGTGAGGGAGGAAGGGAGGCAGGAAGGGAACCTGGCCATCTCTGAAGGGAAGGGGTCTGAACACGGTTCAAGGACACATGGAGGATGAGAGGGAGAAGTAACAGCAGAAGGAGACACACTTGGGGCTGGGCACAGACGTGTGGACCCTGGAGTGGTTGGAGGGAAGACTGATGTGCTGGAGTGGGGCAAAGGTCTCCTCTCTCTGCACCTGAGGTCTCAAGCCAAGCAACCAATCCAGAGCAGGCATACGCAGCAGACTTGGGCTCTGCAATTCTTCTCCTTTCACTTTTTTTTGGGGGAGGGGCTTGTTTTTTGTTGGGGGTGGGAGGTGGGAGACCATGAACTGTGAGCCAAGTTTAGGGGCAGTAGTGAAGAGAGAGAGAGAGAGAGAGAGAGAGAGAGAGAGGGAGAGAGAGCGCACAGTACTGTACAATGTAGGTAACAGAAGTGGTTTTGTGGAAGGTAAATTTTTTTTTTAAAGAATTCTTTATGTAGCAGGGTGGAGCCAAGATGGCAGCTGGAAAGCAGGGACTTGCCTAAAGCTCTTCCTGAGAACCCTCCAAACACCTATAAAAAATGGCTCCAAACAAATTGTAGAACTACAGAACCCACGAAATAGCAGAGGGAAGCAGGGCTCCAGTCCAGGACAGCCTGGATGGTGGCTGGGTAAGGTCTATTGCACTGTGCTGGGAGTGGAGTAGAGCAGAGCCCAGCAGGGGCCACAGCAGGGCCAACCAGACTGGGAGCCAGGTGGAATAGGCCATAGTGCCCTGAATCAGTGAGCTGTGGCAGTTACCAGACTTCTCAACCCACAAACACCAAAGACAACAGAGAAGGTTAGTGGGAAAAAACTGTGGGGACAAAGTAAAAGGAGTTCGCGGTCAGCCACTGTTCCTCGGGGTGGTGGAGGTGGTGCAGCTCTGAGGCTGCTTCCAGAGCTACAGCTGCAGTTGCTTCTGGCCCCAGGCCCACCTGGTGGGAGGAATTAAGTGGCAGATCAGAGTGGGAGGGCAGAGACTGCTAAGATCTGAGTCGAGGTCCAGGTTGGTGGTTCTTGGGGGAGGAGGAGTACTGCTGTGGCAGAGCTTGCTGTATAGAAATAGCTCTGAAAACAACAGCACAGCTCCTCAAGCTTGGAACAAAATACTCTCTACTCTACAAGCAGTCATACCCTGACAAAAAGCTCAAGGGTCAAGTAATTGACTGGGTACATGAACAGGCAATGAAAACAGACTCAGATTCAGACTCAAACTTTGGAATCTTTCTTTGGTGACAAAGAAGACCAAAACATACAGCCAGAAGAAGTCAATAAAGTCAAAGAGCCTACATCAGAAGCCTCCAAGAAAAACATGAACTTGTCTCAGGCCATGGAAGAGCTCAAAAAGGATTTGGAAAAGCAAATTAGAGAAGTAGAGGAAAAATTGGGAAGAGAAATGAGAGTGATGTTAGAAAACCATGAAAAACAAGTCAATGACTTGCTAAAGGAGACCCAAAAAATACTGAAGAAAACAAAACCTTAAAAAATAGACTAACTCAAATGGCAAAAAAGCTCCAAAAAGCCAATGAGGAGAAGAATGTCTTGAAAGGCAGAATTAGCTAAATGGAAAAGGAGGTCCAAAAGACCACTAAAGAAAATATTACCTTAAAAATTAGATTGGAGCAAGTGGAAGCTAGTGACTTTATGAGAAATCAAGATACTATAAAACAGAACCAAAGGAATGAGAAAATGGAAGACAATGTGAAATATCTCATTGGAAAAACCACTGACCTGGAAAATAGATTCAGGAGAGATAATTTAAAAATTATTGGACTACCTGAAAGCCATGATCAAAAAAAGAGGCTAGATATCATCTTTCAAGAAATTATCAAGGAGAACTGCCCTGAGATTCTAGAGCCAGAGGGTAAAATAGAAATTGAAAGAATCCACTGATTGCCTCCTCAAAAAGATCCCAAAAAGAAAACTCCTAGGAATATTGTTGCCAAATTCCAGAGCTCCCAGATCAAGGAGAAAATACTGCAAGCAGCCAGAAAGAAATAATTTGAGTACTGTGGAAACACAATCAGTATAATACAAGATCTGGCAGCTTCTACATTAAGGAATTGAAGGACTTGGAATATGTTATTCTGGGGGTCAGTGGAGCTAGGATTAAAACCAAGAATCACCTACCCAGCAAAACTGGGTATCATGCTCCAAGGCAAAATATGGATTTTCAATAAAATAGAGGACTTTCAAGCTTTCTCAATGAAGACCAGAGCTGAATAGAAAATTTGACTTTCAAACACAAGAATCAAGAGAAGTATGAAAAGGCCCCAGTTTTCTTATTGAAAAAATGAGCTGACCACCGCTGGCTGTATCTGTGTCAAACTGTTTGCACCCACGGGAGCTAGAGTCTCAAGTAAATTATGTCAGTGGAGCCTCCTGTGTTGGTAACCAAAAATGGGCTCCTTAGCACTTAGTCAACAAGTGCCCTTGACTAGTTTGGCTTTTTCCCCTGAACTGAATGCTGTTTGTATGTTGGATTGGAGTAAGCTTGTCGGCCCCTTCACCTTGCTTCCCTTGCTTAAGCAGATTGAAAGAACCTGTGCTTTCCCAGTCAACCCCTTCATGTTGCTTAAACAGATTGAAAGAACCTGTGCTTTCCCCAGCGTACCTTACACCCCCCGCAGAAGCCGGATGGTTAAAAACAGCTTCCATTGGAGCCAGAGGCTGCTACAGCCACAGCCGAAGCTGAAGCTGAAGCAGGAGCTGCCAGTAGCAGAGCTGACCTACGGGAGGAATCTGAGCAAGGACTTGAAGCCAGTGGGTAATCTTTTTACCATAGAGGGGAAGCATGTATATGATTTTGCTATACGCCATCATGCTTCTCTGTGGCCTCCTGGTTACTCTTGTGAGGTGGACTTACTGGGCCTGGAAGCTTTTGATCAATATATCAAAATGGGGATTCTGGTTCATGGGTTGGTTACTGTGGAGCCTAAATATATGCTTTGATTCTTCTGCCTCCTACTTTGAGAATTTCTTATATCTGGCGGTTCCGAACCTTTCAGATATATTTATGATCCTCTTTGAAATTATAAACTCTGCCCTCCTAACACACCTCCCCAATCACCAAAACCCCCCACCCATCCAGTCTTTTCATCTCCTGGGAAAGTGACCATTCACCATCTCTCATGAGACAGTACCCCATCCCCAGCCCCTTGCCAACCCAGCAAACCAGGACCTTTTCAGAGACTGTGCAGGCATCTGAGGGATCCATCTTCAAGGGGGTCTATAAATGCTTTTGCCACTCCAAAGGGCATGGCTTCATTACACCAGCTGATGGTGGCCCAGACATCTTCCTGCACATCTCCAATGTTGAAGGAAAATATGTGCCTACGGAAGAAGACAAAGTCACCTACAAGATTGTTTAATTCCACCAAAGAATGAGAAGTATCAGTCTGTGAAAGTTGTTATCACTCACCTGGCACCAGGCACCAAACATGAAACCTGGTCGGGACATGTCATCAGTTCTTAGGCGACCTCCTGGTACCCCTATTTCCTCTCTTCTCCCCAGCTTGGCTCTCTTGAAGGATACTGCTCTGGGAGGGGAGGTGGGGCAAGTTTTGGGGACAAACCGATGAGTTATGACTAAATTTCGACCAAAGGGTGGGACAGGAGTGGATACTCAAGAGTCAAATTGTTAGATGAGACTTATCTCCTGAAGACAGGAGTGGAAGACCAGAGGCAAGGTGCTCGATTAAGCTAAGTTAGGTTCGGATTCAGATTCTCACTGGCAATAGGGCACACTCCTGGCAGTACAAGGTTCTTTATTGAAAGACGGGAAATACTCTATTAACCCCGCAACCACATTAATCACAACAATTCCTACTACACAGTTAATGCAGTGAGAAAGACAGAGGCACAGACACACAGAGGCAACACCTGTTCAGATTGCAAACCACCCACCCTAGGTTTCTCCAAGCTGGGGAATCGCTCTCTTCTCTACAAATGCAGAGACACTGACAAAGGACACACACACAACATGTAACATACAACATACGTATGTTCACCACCTACACCAAGGCTTTTCCTAAGCTGGAGAATTTCGTCTTTTACAGCTGCCTTGGTGAGTCCCTTGCGAACGTAGCCACAGGTGAAGCGTCCTTCCCATGGGTGAGGTTCCAATAAGCCTCTCCCACGTGGTGACTTTTATAAGGAGCTGAACAAAGAAAGTTTCTCCTGCCAGAGAGGGAAGCCACCCTCCTCCCCCCCTTCATTCCTAAGAACTGGATAGGCAATCTCAGGAGTATTTCTCCAAGTGGGAGAGGAGTTATTTCCTATCCTTTGTCTTAAGAGTTACCTGTTCTTTGTTCGGGCCTATCAGTCAGAGAGGAATGTCTGAGAGGTGCATTCCCAGAGAGGGGCTTCTCAGTCTCCTAGCCGGAAAGGCACGTCTGATTCTTTATTCCAAGCCAGAGAGTTTAAAGCTCTTGCAGGAGCTGAGGGATGGGGGTGGGAGGGGGGAGGAAGAAAAGCCGGGCTTACACTATAATATGGAGGATCTTCTATAATGATTTATCATTCACAAGGGAACAGGGGCGAGGGGAAATGTCTTGATTCTTTATCACCTGAAATGTATTATTTAAAAAACAGAAGAATCTCAGTAGCTGAGTAGAAGATTAAACTTTGAGCACAAAGAGTTGTAGAAAGGGCAACTGGGGATGTGTTTTTTTCCTACCATTCTGGCTGGGTAACTGTTAGCCCCAGACTCCACACAGACTGACCTTCTTGCTGTACTTGTGTGTGCTGGTACTTTAAACCACCAAGTTAAACCTCTGGGACAGAGGCCCAGTAGGAACCCATGATAGGCAGTTTGGATTTTCTTCCCTGATGTCCCAATCCTATAATGACTCAGTTTGTCACCTCTTAGTGTCCTTTGCTATTCTTAGATGTAACCTCTGCCTTAGCCTTCAGCCAGAATTACCAATTATTTAGAATGGGACTGACCTGAGGATGATGGAGATTTGGGAGAAGCAGTTGAGTTCAGGGAATGAATCTGGATTCTTAGGAATTTGTTTCAGTGCCTTTCTCAAGGAGTATGATTCTCTGGGTGGGGAAGCAGGAGGGCCCAACAACTGGCCAGAGAGCAGGGACTGGTGGGAGATCAGGCAGCCCAGCCCTTATATGAATTCCAGGATCTCCTGTGGATGCCCACATCCAGTTTTAGCTGTGCTGATCTGTGAGACAGAATCTCTCACTCTCCTGTAAAGCGTTAAACAAGTGTGAGACTTCCCCGTTTCTAGCAAAGCCTGTGGGCTTTGGTGCTGAGGCGTCAAGTTTGGATTCACGTCTCTGGTTTAGCTGGTTTGTGCTCTGTTCAAAGCATTATACTGTGAAAGGTGGTACAGTGGGGGTTCCTGTTTAGAAAACAAAACCATCTCTTAAGGTTTGTGCTGAAACACTAGCTGATTAAGGGGGTAGTAGCTGGATTTCTGACAACCTGGTTAAAGTGAACATTTTAAACACATTTTGGATGGTGTCTTGTTTTTAAATGTGATAAAGTAAATGTTTGGCATTTTTTTAAGTGACTAAGGTTTCTGCCTTAAACCAGAAACAACAGCATGTTAGTGCTTGTCTTTGCTACAAGATTACAAGTATTGTGAATATATATACACTTTTTAGGCAAAAAAAAAAAAAAGAATTTTTTATGTAAAGTCCAGTTTGTGTGATTCAATTTTATATAAAGCAAGAACTGTCTGTATAAGAATCCCACTCTCAGAGGGGCATTTGGAGAGCCCCCTCCCCCCTCTGGCTGGGACACACTTCCCCCGGAGCACTCCCTTCCTGCAGAATGAGCCCAGGTCTCTGTGCTCCCTGGTGCAGTGCTGCTCCTATGTGACTTATCTTCTATATTAGTGGGTGTGTCTGAGTTGGAAATGGGGGCCTCTCCCCCTTCCCTTGTTATCCCTCTTCCCCATTTGCCGGTAAAGTTTGGCATTGAATGGATTCCCATTGCTTTACATGCTCTTCTCAGCATTAGAACTCATGGAAGAATTGTTGGAGTCTCTGGCTGCCCAGGGGCCTCTCCCTGGACATCAGTTGGGTACCTGGAAAGGACTTAGCTTATTGACAGCCACCCCTCCCTGGGGGAGTATGGTGGGGTGACTTGAGTCATAGAAAGCAAGGGTCGGCTCCCTCCCAGGAAGGACTCTTTTGTGCCCAAGGACTGTCCCAAAACAGAGATGCAGGGACCTAGTAAGAGTACAGAGGTGGATCATGTCTCCATTTCAGCACAAAGAAAACTGAGTCTCTGCCTTGACCAGACCACATGCAGAGGAAGGTGTTCATTTTTTTGGGCGGGGGCATATGTAGGAGGGGTGGAGGGAGGAGCTCTGACTTCCCTCAAGGTCAAGAAGCCTGGATTTTAGTTCCACACGGACATGAACACGGACACAGAGAAGCTGAGCTCTGTCCTAAAGGGGGTGACCAGAGCGGGGATAGGATTGGAAACCAAGCTCAGGAGAGGTGATCTTTAGGATGCAGGAAGAGACCTGTGGAGACTAAGGTGGGGCCGGGTGACAATGGTTGTGGTTTTCCAGTATTTTAAGGGGCTGTTATGGGAAAGAGGGGATTTCATATCCGTAGTGGCTCCTGTCACTACTTGAAATGTGAGAACTTTTCTGGAAGGGCCCTTAGAGATGGAACCCAACTCTGTCACCCCTTAATGGGTAAATTGAGGCTCAGAGAAACAGCAAGACAATCAAGGAGTCAGAAACCAAGGCAGAGACGTACATGGGATGCTGGAGGCCCAGATGTTCCAGCTGGAAGAGGCTGGAGGGACACAGTCTGAGTTACTTGTTTTATGATGAAGAACTTATGTCCCAAGAGAGGGAAAGTCATGTGTCTAAGGTCACCCACCAGGTCAGGAAGCAGAGTTAGGGCCTGGAGCCTGGGTCTATTGATTCCTAAGTCAGGCTTTTTCTATCTCCCCACATTGGGACATGAAGATATTGAGGAGGAAAAAAAGCAAACAATTTGGGGTTGGGGACAGAGCCAGAGGGTTAAAGGGACAGAGGAGCAGGGGTGGAGGGGCACCTAAACCCCCTTTCCTTCTCCAGCAGTCTTGCCTGAGCCCTGGCTAGTGGCAATGCCAAGTCCTGTGCTGGTGACAGGCACTAATGTAAGCCTGCACTGCCATGGCAAGCTGGGAGGAAGCAGCTTTGGTCTTCAAGTATGGATCACTTCTCTGCTGCTTGTGCTAATTTTGGCCTAACAGTTAACACCAAGAGAACACAGGTGTTCCATCAGCCTGCACCATACCACCCATACATGATGCCATTAGTTCCAACAAATGGAGAAGTTATGAATGCTGTGGAGAAGTTCACTTACCCTGGCAGTGTACTTTCCAGGGATGGATACATTGATAATGAGGTTGATGCACACATTGCCAAAGTTGGCTCAGTGCTTGGGAAGCTCTGAAGGAAAGTGTGGGAGAGAAGAGGGATTAGACTGCCTACAAAACTGAAGGTCTACAGAGCCGTGGTGCTGACCTCACTGTTGTATGCCTGTGAAATCTGGACAGTCTACCAGCACCGTGCCAGGAAACTGAATCACTTCCATTTGAATTGTCTTGGGAAGATTCTGAAGATCCCCGGCAGGATAAGGTACCAGATACTGAGGTCCTTCTCAAACTAAACTGTCAAGCATTCAGACTCTGCTGCAGCGAGTGCAACTCTGATGGGCTGGCCACATTGATCGAGTGCCAGATGTACACTTGCCTAAAAGACTATTTTGTGGAGAACTCACACAGGGCAAGTGCTCACATGGTGATCAGAAGAAGCCATACAAGGAGATTCTCAAGGTCTCTCTGAAGAGCTTTGGAATGGATTATGTGACATGGGAGACATTGGCACTGGACGGCCCAGCATGGTGTGCCCTCATCAGAGGAGGTGCTGTGCTCTATGAGCAAAGAAGAATTGAAGTAGCTCAAAAGAAACTGAAGATGTGCAAATTTAGAGAATCCACCCCAAATCTTCCCATGGACTATTTGTGCCCGACCTGTGGTAGAACATTCTGAGCTTATATTGGTCTGATCAGCCACAGTCGGACACATTGAAAGAGGACTCTGATATAGTGATGCCATTTTGGTCCTCTTCGAGAAAGAAGGACAACAACCAACCAACCAGCTACGTACCTGTCACTATGTTAAATGCTGGGGCTAGAAGCACAAATAAAAACACAAACAGTTCCTCCCTTCCAATAGTTTACAATCTAATGGGAGGAGAGAACACACAAAAGGAAGCTGAATGGACAGAAGGGTATAGAAGGAAGGAGCAGAAGAGGAATTACCCAGTGATGGAGTGGGATGGAGAGGTCCAAAGCAGGGCAGCTGGTGGTAAAGGGGGAGAAAACTGAACTGAGCTCCTTTACTTAAATAGAGGCCGTGGAGCCTGTGACCCTGCTCTCCAGTCAGAGGGTCCAGTCAGAGGCTACTGAGAAGATGTGAGTACTGAGGTAGATTCAGTCTTGCAGGATAGTGAGATTTCCCCTAGGAAGTTTCCTGGGGAAGGAAGGCCTGATGGAGAGGTCCAGAGAAGTCCAATAGCCATGTAGTTGGTGAGGAAAAGGGGAGAAGACTGTGCTGAGGCCTGTCCTGAAATAGAGGCCCTGGAGACCGTGATGCTGCCCTCCAGTCACAGGCCTCCTCCTCCAGCCTTTCTGGAGGCCCAGCCAGGAGAGGAAAAGACCCAGGTCCTCCAGCTCAGGACTTTGTAACCAGGGGTCTGGGAACTTGCTTGTAAAAACTATTTTGATTAACTCCATATTTAATAGACTAAAATTGGTTCTAGCAGAATTGACATTTCAGATATAAATGCTGGGTCTAGACCCCCAGAGCCACAGCGTCTGCCTTCCTGCTGATGTTAACAGCTTCTCTAGGCAAGCTCCCCCTGCCACATTCCAGATGTGAATCAAGTTGGTCAGTAAGTCAGTGAGCACAGCCCATTTATAAGCAGTGAAGGCTTTTTCCTCAGCTCTCTCTGATAAAATGATTGGAACATGGTGGTAACTGCAAGGCTTTCTCCAACTTTACCATCATCTCTGTGTGTGGTCCTAGGAGTCCATATTGGATGTTAAGGGAGTCCCTGCCTTTGAGGAGGTCACAAACTATTGGGGCAAGGCAATATGCAAACACACACAGACACACACAAATACGCACACATGCCCACGGGTGCCCAGGTTTAGAGCATTTGAGTCCAGCATACTCATAGCCCCTTCTCTTGGTTGGGAGGAGCCTGAGGGCAGATGAGATCTTTGACTTTAGCTTCCTCAGATCCTGATACACAAATGGGTTTTAGAATGGAGCCTGCAGTATTAGCCTGGCCACCCTCCCACCCCCAGGCCTGCAGCTGCCCACCACCATCCTCTGGCACCAACATGACGGCCTCTAAATTTGGTTACTCTTAGGACAAAGCCCTATTGATCCCACCTTGATTATGCCTCTGATCAAGCATATTCCAGGAAAAATGCCACCCCCAGGCAGCTAGGATGAGGAAAGCGGCTTACCCTCAGAGATCAGTGAGAGAGAATTCTAGGGACCCCTAGTAAGTGAGCCCATGGTCCTTCAGTTTAGTGACTAGTCCATGGGATATCAGAATCAGAATCAGAAGGGAAGTCCCCACTCCCCTGGCCTTCTCACCAAACTCCCTGACAATGCTCTGGCTGGAGCATTAGGTCACCTCTGTATTTTGATATCTCCAGGTTCTGAGGAAGACAGAAATGGAGGTAAAAGACTCAGGACTATGACACAAGGTGTTCCCAGAGGTCAAACAGATTCCGTTTATCAACCTGGGGACATATTTTTTAAAAAGGAGGAAGGGTAATGGTTCTGTGTGTTTCAGCTTGGATTGGAGCTCGCCCCAGGAGCCTTTCAGGCCTTCTCCATTCTTGGGGCAGCAGGGGGGAGGGGGAGGAGGCAGGTGAAGGTGCTACTAGCAAGAGATGACTAGAAGCCACCTGACCACATGGGGTAGGGCTGGAGGGGGAAGTCTCCATGGACAGCATATGATGTAGAGACAGCAAGGCAGGACTCACCAAGGGGCTGCCCAGGAGTTTCACATAGTGATTTGACACATTAAACTGTAAGGTCCTCAAGAGCAGGATTGGAAATGGGGCTATTTGCATTTTTTATAATTTACTTTTTATTTTTAGTTTACAACACTCAGTTCCACAAGTTTTTGAGTTCCACATTTTCTCTCCCTCCCTCTCCTCCCCGCTATCTCCCCCAAGACAGCATGTAATCCGATATAGGTTCTATATATACCTTCACATTAAACTTATTTACACAATAGTCAAGTTGTAAAGAAGAACTATAGCCAATGGAATGAATCATGAGAAAGAAGAACAAAGGCAAAAAAGAAGAAAAAAGAAAAAAAGAGAGAGCAAAGAGTTTGCCCCCATCTGCATTCAGACTCCACAGTTCTTTCTCTGGACGTGGATAACTCTTTCCGTCATGAGTCCTTTGGAGCTGTCTTTGAACCTTGTATTGCTGAAAAGAGCCAAGTCTGTCAGAGTTAGACGTCACAGATACAGTGTGTCTGTAATTGTGTATAATGCTGTCCTGGTTCTGTTCCCCTTACTCGGCATTAGATCACGTAGGTCTTTCCAGGTTATCATGAAGTCCATCTGCTCCCCACTTCTTATAGCACAATAGTGTTCCATTATATTTATATACTACAACTTGTTCAGCCATTCCCCAATTGATGGGCATCCCCTTGATTTCCAATTCTTTACCACCACAGAAGGAGCTACTATAAATATTTTTGTACATACAGGTCCATTTTCCACTTCTGTGATACCTTTGGGATACAGGCCTAGAAGTGGTATTGCTGGGTCAAAGGGTATGCACATTTTTATAGCCCTTTGGGCATAGTTTGAAATTGCTCTCCAGAATGACTGGATCAGTTCACAACTCCACCAACAATGTAACAATGTTCCAATTTTCCTACATCCTCTCCAGCATTTATGATTTTATTGTTTTGTCATGTTGGCCAACCTGACAGGAGAGATGTGGTACCTGAGAGTTTTTTTGATTGGCATTTCTCTAATAATAGTGATTTAGAGCATTTTTTCATACGCCTATAGATATCTTTAATTTCTTCCTCTGAAATCTGCCTGTTCATATCCTTTGACCATTTCTCAATTGGGGAACGACTTGTATTCCTATAAAGTTGACTCAGTTTCCTGTATATTTTAGGGATGAGGCCTTTGTCAGAGACATGAAATGGGGCTCTTTCAGGGAAAGCACGAGTAGCCTAGCAGTACGGAATAGAGAGGTCCTGTGCTCCTCCTCATAGAAAGGTCATCAGCAGAACTGAAGCTGCTCAGACAGTGAGGAGCAGGCCCTCGGGGCCCTCTCCTGATGGGTGTGTATCTGAGAGATGTTCCTGCATTGCCAATGACTGAGTGGGATTTATCAGAGATTGGTCCAGGACAGTGAAACAGTCTTAGAAGATGGTAGGGTGTGGGTGGGGGGTGGGGGGTCACACAGGGGCAGGCCTGACTTTCTCTTCACTGAGCTGCCCCAGTGCATGTTGTTGGATCCCCCTCCCTCCTGTTAATGCCATCATAGTGACTCTATGGAGAGGAGAGTTGTACCTGAGGATTGCTGAGGTTCTGTAGTTGTAGGAACACCTGCAGGAGGAAGGAGGAGGACAGTTGTATTCTGGGGGCAGGAAATGCGGTTCTAAGCCACTTCCCACCTGATTCAGTCCCATTGTCACCTCCCCAAGTCCCCTTTTCTGCCCATATCAGAGTCTCCGCATCCCCCTCCATCAGGACTGCGAGGTTTGAAGATAATAGAGTCAAAGTCAGAATGTCCCAAGATGATCACAGATTTGGGCAGCAGTAACCCATGCCTTTCATTCCTTTTACCTGCTTTTCTCCCCACCACCCAAGCCATCATGACATGGTCCCCAGTGCTGAGGTTCCTATCCTCAGTCCAGGCTCTCAGACCCTTACCTGGGTACCTCACACCAGCCTCTTCTTTGTGCCCACAGTCTGTCTGCCTCAGGGATCAGCAATGCAGTCCCAAAGAGAGGACTCATTCCCTTTGCAATGAATATTATTAAGCCAGATGGGCCCAATGCGTCGGCACAATGCAACCTTCCCTGGGGAACCCAAGGCTGAGCCACAGCCCAGTTGTCAACAGGCCACATCAGCATCAGCCAGATCCCAGGCATCATCACATACTCTGCCCCAGCAGCTTTCATGCCAGACCCTGAGCATTTGTCTCCTCCTTGGAGTCGTATCTTGCCTAGAAATGCTAAGGCATTGCTTGTCCCACATTCAATAGGAAAAGAAGTCCCCTAATCCCCGAATCCCAAGTGAGAAGAGAAGCCATGGGCTGTCATTGTGACAAGAAGACACAATCATTGCCTAGGCCTCCTGGCTTTGAACATTTGGAATAAGAACATGTGTCAAAGACACAGCCTACTTCCTTCTTTGGCAGCACATTGGATACATAGGAGGGTGGGGATATGTGCCTTCACCATTCAGAAGCTGCTTGGCATCTGAGAGGAATCCCATCTGCCTCTGGTGTCTGACGCAGTCTCTCTCCTGAGGTACTGGATGTCATCCTAGTAATGATCCCCTCCCTTACACAGACACACACAGACACACACACACACACATACACACACACGTACACACATATACACACACAATACACACACAATACACACACATACACACACATACACACACATACACACAGACACACACACATACACACAGACACACACACATACACACAGACACACACACATACACACAGACACATATACACACACACCACATAGCCAATCAGTTTCCAAATCTTGTTATTTCTGTTTTTCACTCTCCACCAACACAACTAGTCTCTTAATTCAGGCCCTTATCAGCTATCCCTTGGACTATTATCATCATCTTCTAATTGCGCTCACATCCCAATTCATCCTCCAATCAGCTGCCAAAATGATTTTCCCACAGTGTACATCTGATCATGGCAGTCCTCTCCCCATGCTGCTCAGTAAAGTAGTGTGACTCCCTATTATCTCCAGGGTCCTTTGATATTTAAAGAAATTCACTACCTTCCTTGTCTTTTTATACTGCATTTTTCTCTGCTCATTCTGGGATCCAACCAGACTGGCCTACTCACCATTTCTCCTTTCTACACTCCCATCTCCCACCTTTGCACTGTTCCCCGTGCCTGGATTGCTTTCCCTCCCAAACACTGACTCTTCAAATCCCTGGACTCTTTGAAGATTTAGCTTGAGTGCCCGGCTGCCAGTACCATCCCCAATATGGTTGCCTCCCATTTACTTTATATGTGCTCTCTCCCCCTCAGAATGTGAGTTCCTTAAGGATGGGGACTGTTTTTTCTATATTGAATTTTATTTTGCCAGAATACAAGTACAAAATAGAGAAAAGAAACAAAAACATATCATAAATTTAAATATTGAAACTTAAATATAAAGTAAAAAAGAAAAAAGGATTATCACATGCATAGCAGAACATAGAAGATTCAAAATATATAACAATAAATTTTCATTTCAAGAAAGCCTGTATGATAAATAATACACCTTGTGTTGAGAATTGTGTATCTTTTCTTTGCTTCCTTGTGTTTTCTTTTGTTCTCTGCTGTGCACTTTTTAACTTTACCTTCCCCCACCCCCCCCCCAAGGCTACAATATAATTTAGATATTTCTTAATATATACATACACTTATACATATATACATGTGTATATAGACATATACTTTCCGAAACATAATCTACTCCGGATATTTTTTTTATGTTTGTATATATCTTTTGTTTCCTATCCTTCCTGCCTCCCCTACTTTACTTCTACCCACTACATTGCCTTCCTATTACTTGCCTACCCCCCTCCTCTAGAAACCACCCTACCCTCCTATTACTTGTCTTCCCCACTCTAAGGATCCCTCCCCTATCCCCTCATTCTCATTAATCTAAACTCCCTTTACCTATTCCCTCATTCTCCCCTCTAAAAACCCCTCCCTTGTCCTAATCCTTCCCTTGTCCTTTCCCCCTCATTAAACCCCTGCCATTTTATTTCTTCTAAATTTAGAAGACTTTTATACTCTTCTAAATATTTATGTATTGCTCCCTCTTAAACCCATTCCTGATGAAAGTAGGTTACCAGAACTACCAGCCCTCCTCCCCCATCTTAATCCTCTGTATCCTTTCTTCTTCTCGCACCTGTCTTATATAAAATAGTTACTCTTTTTAGCTGTTTCTACATGGCTTTACTTTTTAAATTCATATCATAGTCAGGTTTATCCCCCTCTTTCTTATAAGCTCAACAGTTGTTAATAAGAATGTTAGACGTACATTTTGCATTTTATGTTATATAAAAAGTAGGCAGTCTATTCTTAGGAATCCCTTATAGTCAGTCTTTGGTAAGTACCTTATATGTCTTTTAGTTCTTGTATGTCGAATCTTCTATTAAGTTGAGGATTTTTTTTAACAGTCTTGAAAGTTTGGGGGTTTGTCAAATGTCTGGTTTTTTTTTCATTCAAAATAATACTGAAATTTGAAGAGTATGATATTTTTGGCCGGAGCCCCAGGACTTTTGCTCTTTGATATATTGTGTTCCAAGACCTGTGGTCCTTTAATGTCTCTGCTGCTAGGTCTTGTGTCATTCTAATTGTGGCCCCATCATATTTGAATTGTTTCAATCTTGATACTTCTAATATTTTATCCTTGAGCTGGAGGTTTCGGAATTTGACTATGACATTCCTAGGAGTTTTCCTCATAGGATCTCTTTTAAGTGGTGTGAGATGGATTTTCTCTGTTTCTATTTCCCTGTCTTGTTCTGATGCTTCAGGACAATTTTCTTTGATTATTTCTTGTATTATTATTTCAAGATTCTTTTTTGACCATGACTTTCAGTTACTCCGATTGTTTCTATATTTTCTCTTCTTGATCTATTCTCCAAATCTGTTGTTTTTCTTATAAGATATATCACTTTCTCTTCTATTTTTTCATTATTCATGTTTTGTTTAATTATTTCTTGATCTCTTATAATTTCACTGGCTTCACTTTGCCTGATTCTCATTTTCAAGGTGTCATTTTCCTCCTTGAGATTCTGTATCTCCTTTTTTAATTGGCTGACTTTCCTTTCATAAACTTCTTGTTTTTCTTGGGTTATTTTTATTTTTAGTTTTTAGTTTTTGCTCCATCTCTGTCATTTGATTTTTAAAGTCTTTTTTAAGATCTTCCATAAAATCTTCTTGGGCAAGTGACCATTTAACATTACTCTTTGGGGATTTCTTTCCTTCAATGTCCTCCTCTGAAGATGAACCCTGGTCATCTCTATTCTCATAATAGGTCTCTATGACTGGATTCTTTCTCCTTTGCCTGTGCATTTTTTTGTATGGTAATAACTTGATTTTTTATAATAACCTCTAGCCCTGGAGTATAGGAAATGGTGCCTCTTGCCCTAGATCTTCAGTTCCCTCTAGCCTGGAACCAAAGCCAAACTCCAACATCCTGTAAGTGCCCGCAGCCAGAGGCTTTCTGCCCCACTGCTTCTGCACTCACCAGGTGTGTGTTGGTTCCTTCTCACCCCCACTGCTCTTCACAGCACAGCTGGGTCTGGCGTTACTTGTCAGGAGAGGTTCCCGTGATCTTCCTGGGCTCAAAGGCACGACTCCCCTTACTATCCTGGGGTAAAAAGTTCCAGTGGCTGGGGCCGAGGCAGCCTCTCAAACCAATTAACCCCAGGGCTTGCCACTTGGTTGTTAAAAGGGAACCTAGCCTGGAGGTGTTTACTCCTCACTGGCTCCAAACCCAGTCCTGGGGTTCTTCTTCAGATCTTCTCAGACTGTCCCTGGAAGATCCTGGTTGTGCCCCTATTATTCTTTGTCTCCACCCTACTTTGTTCTCCCTAAGGTGCTATTTTAACTCTTTTGTGGGTGAAAATCTTGAAAGCTTGGAATTTTCTGACCTCTGCCATTTTCCCAGAATCCTCTCGGGGACTGTCTTTAATCTTCATTTGCATCCCAAGTTACAAGTTAGCACTGTGTCTGTCTCGTAGTAAGCTCATAATAAATACTTTTTAATTGGGTGACTGCTAATGCATGTTCAATGTTTGTTGAGCTGAAGTATATCCAATGGGATTAGCAACAGAACAGACCGCCACCACATGTGATCCAGGCTTCCTCCCTTGCATTGGATAGTCTCTTCTCCCTTGGGTCTGATAGACACTGCCAAAGGGAGGTAGGTCCCTTAGGACACTGAACACCATTGACCCACATGGTTCTGGGACTTGCCTTGGTTGTGGGAGCAGGGGCAAGAACCCCATTTTCCCCACAGCCTAAATGCCTGCAGACCTCTCCCAAGGTGACTGCAGTCATGTTATGTCTGCCAACGCTGCTCCAGGTCCCATTGTAGAAGACTTCCAGTCATCCTGAACAAGCCTGGGTGTTGGTCTCACTAAGTAGCCTCAAAGACGTGACCTCTACAGAGAAATGCAGTTAAAGTTTCTTGGTGAATGAAATATTAGGAGATTCCCTCCCTCCACTTCAATGGGGCCCAGAGGATAAATTCCTCTCAGACTCCTTTTGGGTCCATTCATCCTGGGATTGCAGAAGCAGTCTGCAATAGCCCCAGAACCAAATCCTTCTCCCCAGGGTCCTCAACGTCTATGTGGTCTGGGGTTAGTGTTCAGACAGAAGTTACTAGATATTGGGTACCCTTGTGTTTGTCATGGGAACCAAAGTCAGCTAGACTCAAGTTGGAACAGCAATAAGCCATGGGTGTATGAAAAATGAAACATATTTCACCTCCTCATTTGCTACCATCATGGCAGAAACTTGTTTGCATCTACACAAGGTCAGGTGAAGCTTTAATCACAAACAGAGAACATGCATGCATCATGGGGAGTCTCCTTCACAAAACAGAAACCACAACTCCTCCACACACACAGAGAGCAAGCCTGGAGTGGTCTTTTATCCCCTGAGCTGCCCCTCCCCACCCCAACTCTAGTTTCTATTTGCATTAACCTTGCTGGTGGACTTGCTGCAGAACTTTATCACTGATTGGCCATCAATAATTCTTCCCATTAACCCTGGTAGCAAGGATAGGGATTGGAAGGGTATCCAGACACCAGGTCCCAGAGGAATGCCTGGGCTCCTCACTTTGAGTAGAAAGAAGGCCGTTTCTAAGATGGTGTTCCTCATGCCAAAGGAGAGGATCAGGGCCCCTCTCTGCCTCCCTACCAATTTGACACAGGCTTTCCTGAGGAAACTCCCCCTTCTCAGGAACTTGTTACAAGGTTGCCCAGATCACTAATGACATTAATGAGGACAGACATCCTGGTTCTTACTTCAGTATTCTTTGTGTTACAGCAGAAAAACCGAAGTGGCTGAGGAGGAGGGAGGCAAATTGGTGAAATGCCCCTCACTACAACGATCATGTGTCAAACAGCCATTGAATGTGCTTGTTTCTTTTTTATCTGTTAGCCATGTCTACATGTCAATATGTAGGCTATACATGTGTATGCTCACATGTGGGTATATTCGATAGATAGCTATCAGTATAGAGATATATAGAGATAAAGACCTACATATACTTGTCTGTCACATGCATGTATGTGGCTACATGTAAAACCATCGCCAGTATGATGAAGAGAAGGCCATCAAGAAAATGGCCCAACCCTTCTACACATACCTCTGATGCCATCTCTCCCCATCTTCTCCACCACAATACTCCTACAATCATCTCCTCTGTCTCCTTTATACCCTCTCAACTCCTCAGGATGGAGGCCTATGAGGTGGCATGGTTGAATGGCTGCTGGACCTGGAGTCGGGGGAAGACCTGAGCTCAAATCTGGTCTCGGTTGCATCGTAGCTGGGTGATCCTGGGCGAATCACTGGACCTCCGTTTGCCTCAGTTTTCTTAGCTGTAAAATGAGGTCAATAAGAGAGCCTAGCTCACAAGGTTGCTGTAAGGATCAAATGAAAAGATGTTTGTAAAAAGAAAAAAAGTACTTAGAGTAGTTTCTGACACATCATAGGCGCTATGTAAATGTTTATTCCCTTCCCCTCCCCCATCTCCAACATCTCCTTTATCTCTAGTGCCATTCTCATTGCCTACAGTCTTGCCCACGTGTGCCCAATCTTTTAAAAAGAATTCTCTCTAGACCCTAAATGCCTTTCAGGCATCATCCTAGATCTCATCTCACTTTCCTTTGTCCACTGCTTTCTGGGGAACCCTATCATCTAAACTCGTCTCTGTTTCCTCCCTTCTCAGCATTTGGCAGTCTGGCTTGGACCTCATACTCTCCGAATGGTCACTGAGTTCTTCCCCACCAGACATGGCAGCCTCTTCTCCACCTTCATTCTTCCCAGACTTCTCTACCTCATTCCAACGCTGTTGACCCTGATGCTCTTTTCTTTCTGGGTTTTTGCAGCACTCCCTTCACTTGGTTTTTCTCCTATCTATACAACCCCACATTCTCAGTGACCTTTGCCAGAACATCATCCATCTCATGGCTTCTAATTTATTAATAGCTTGTGATCCAGACTGACTCTTCTTTCTTTTTTTCCTTTTCATTTACTGCTTATATGCTTGCAGAAAATTGCTCACAGAGACCCCACTTGCCCCACATAGATTTTCTCCATGAGGTACCTACCCGGTGCTGTTTTTTTCCCAACAACTACCAAAGATCTCTGAATTCAGTGTCCCCCAGTTTTCAAACTCTAAGTCCCTTTCATGTAGATGAATGGGAGACCATCAAGAAGAGGACACTGAGAACGAGTGGTCGAAGAGGTAGGAGAAAATTCAGGAGGGAGAGGAGTCACACAAACCCAGAAAGAAGAAGCATCGGCAGAGCCCATTCCCTGTCTGTTCATCAGCCTGAAAGGGTATTTTCAGGAATCATCTTCAGCACAAATATTTGAGTAAGACCACCCACTCTGCCCCTTCCTCATATGGGTATTTAAGTGGTAGACCCAAATGTGGTAGTTCTATTGCAATGATGAGGATAGATTGTAATTGAAAAGCTGAAAATGTGTTTCATTTGAAATGGATTTGGTGTTCTCCACTTCTAACTAGGCATGGGAGCGTTGGCTCTCCCCTCCACTTTCCTTCTTTGTACATTGTAGTAGGTTCTGCTTGCTTTTTTAAAACCTAAACATTTCCTTTATCCCAGTTTTGGTCTCAACCACAAAGAGGGCAGAGGTTAGCTGAAGACAAACATAAAATTAAATTAGGTCAGAGTGCCAAACCTCGTCCTTAATGGTAGGAATTTTCCTAAGTAGGAACTAATACCTGTTGTAGTAATACTCCTAAATTTTCATCCGATGTTGCCATTTTTCAGTTGTGTCCCACTCTCCATGACCCCTTTTGGGGTTTTCTTGGCAGAAATACTGGAGTGGTTTGCCATTTTCTTCTCCATCTCACTTTACAGATGAGGAAGCTGAAGCAAATAGAGTTAAGTGTTTTGCCCAGGGTCACACAGCCAGTAAATGTCTGAGGCCACATTTGAACTCATGAAGATGAGTCTTTCTGGTTCCAAGCCCAGTGCTCTATCCACTGAGGCATCCAACTGCCCCACCTTCATCTGACATAAACTCCATATGTCAACAGAAGAGGCACCGCCTGGACCTGGGGAGCCATCATCATAAGCCATATATCCCAAAGAGAGCTAGTTGTGACAGGATGTGGTTGATGACATCTCCACAGAGAAGGGAGGACAGAGAGGAGAGACCTGTGTTCCCTCCATGGTGACACCCACCCCTATAAATGTCATGCTTTAATATCATGTTACTTCCTGGTAATCTATAAATAATTGTTGTATTCCACTTTGAAAACCCAGGACCTCACTTTCCAACAAAGCTTTTGAGGACCAGCCCTGGTGCACCTTTACAATGAAATTACAGAATATTCAGGTTTATGTTGACATCGTTAGGAGGATTTGGTATTTTATCATATGATTTTTCTACTTCATCCTCTGAAGTTGATTTCAGAGTGTAGAGCTGTGAGTGTCTTCATAATGGTCGGTTTGTTGACACTCTGGAGCCCTACATACTTGCCTGAGAACCAAGGGTCTCATGAAGTGATGGCTTTTCTCACCTCATGGCACTGGATAAAGCTCATTCTGGCCATTCCTTTAAGTGTGAGTGGACCTTCGATGTCACTGCAGCTTTTTTTGTGTCTTCTGATTGAATTCCCAGTGAGAATGTCAATGTGGATGGAGTCTAGATCCTCGAGGAGTCTTTGGAGTCTTTGGCTATTAGGCAAAGACCTTATACTTGGCTAGATCAATGGTCATGGTATAATTGAGATGGGTGGTCCAAAGCCTGTGTGATGCATAGCCCACTGTGGCCTTTTTCCTATAATTCTACACCATCACTGCAGAAGCTAAATGGGGCTTGAACAGACTGTAAACCATCAACTGGAAAAGACAGTTGAAATGTCTAAATCTCTCTGGTTTCCTCTGTTGAAAAAAAAAACAGAAGCTCTTTCCTTTCCCTACCTCTGTTGGATCACCATAACCATCCCATAGTTCCACCCACATCTCATTCTTTGATGATTTTATATTTGTACAAAAATGCCTTGGTGGGGCAGTTGGATGCCTCAGTGGATAGAGCACTGGGCTTGGAACCAGAAAGACTCTGAGGTACCACATCACACCTATCAGATTGGCTAATGTGCCAAAAAAAAAAGGAAATGAGAGATGTTGGAGGGGATGTGGGAAAACTGGGATACTAATGCACTGCTGGAATTGTGAACTGATCCAACCATTCTGGAGAGTAATTTGGAACTATGCCCAAAGGGCTACAAAACTATGCATACCCTTTGACCCAACAATACTGCTGCTAGGTCTGCATCCCAAAGAGATTTAAAAAGCAGGGATCTATTTGAACAAATATTTATAGCAGCTCTTTTTGAGGTGGCCAAGAGCTGGAAATTGAAAGGACACCCATCAGTTGGGGAATGGCTGAACAAGTTGTGGTATATGATTATAATGGAATATTATTGTGATATGAGAAATGACAAGCAGGAGGATTTCAGAAAAACCTGGACAGATTTATATGAAGTGATAGAAAGTGGAGTTAGGAGAACCCAGAGAACACTGTAACAGACAGTTACAATGTACTGGTAGACAGTAACAGCAATATCATATGGTGATCACCTGGGAATGCCTTAGATATTCTTAGCAATACAACGATCCAAGACAATCCCAAAGGACTCATGAGGAAAAATGATATCTACCACCAGAGAAAGAACTGACATTGCTTGAATACAGACTGGAGGATACTATTTTTCTCTTTCTTTTTTCTTTCCTTCCTCCTTCCCTCCCTCCCTTCCTGTCTGTTTTCTTGCACTAAATGACTCATATGGAATATTTTAATAATTATGGAATTTCCTTTATTGCACATGCATAACCTATATCAAATTGCTTACTATCTCAGGGAGGGGGAGGGGAGGGAAGGAGGGATAGAATTTGGAACTCAAAATTTAAAAAAATGAATGTTAAAATTGTTTTTACATGTAATTAGAGGAAAATAAAATATTATTTTAAAAAATGCTTTGGTGTCTCGTGTCTTCTAGAAAGCACGTTTCTTGAATTTGATCCTGCTACCTACAATAGTCAGTGACCCTGAGCCATTGCAAAGTTTAGTACAGACAGGATGCCCCTGTCTGGACAGTCCTAGGTGGACCGCACGCAAGGGCTTCTCTCTGGTGATTCTCACTCACTTGCCTTCCTCCTCTCTCAGTCCCTTGCCCTTTAGTTACATATTTAACGGGTATATTCAGAACAGAGCTGAGCAGAGTATCCTGCATCTTCCTTGTGCCTGCATTCATGCTGACCCCAGTCACTTGAGGGACATTGCCACACTGGATTCATTCCCAGAGCAGTTCATACCATCCAGCCAGATGGGCCCAGAGCCTGCTCCAAAATGAGTACAGATTGTGGCATTGAAGGCCACTCCAGAGCTGAGGTGCCTGCACACCACCTGAGCATCATTTAGGTCCCAGGACTCATCACAAATGGTGCCCCAGGCAGCCTCATGGCAGACCTCAACTCTTCCAGCACAGCCATCTCCACCATTCACAAGGTTGATCTGTCTCAGCTCTATGGGGAGAGACATCTGTTAATAAGCAATCCAGTCCAAGCCTTTCTAAAGTTGTGACATTGAACAAGGCATTATGACTTGTGCTGATAACAAAAAATTAAAAACAAAACTGCCTTGGAGGGGCTTTTCTTCTACTGAGGGAAATACAGTGGGCTACTTGATAACAAATCAGGTATTGGTGGTCAGAAATGAGGGGTCCTGTCCAAAGTGGTATGAGACATTTACTTTAAGGGAAGCTAGAGATTGTAAGAGGAGGAGGTGATGAGACAGAACATTCCAGGTTTGGGCCAGCTTGTGAAAAAGCATGGGGACCAGAGATGTAGGATGCATGAAGGGAAGCAGGAAACATTAGGCAGAACCTGGCCTTAAGAAAGGCTTGACCTTAAGTCAAGCTGAGGAGTTTGTCTTTTATCCCAATGGCTCCTCTGGGACCCATTCAGGATGTTTGGGCAGGGAAGTGAAAGGGTCAGGTCTGTGCCTTAGGAAGATGATTATGGCACCTGGGCACAGGATGTGCTGGAGAGGGGAAAGACAGGAAGCTACTTGAACCCAAGTGAGAGGTGACAAATGAGCCTAAGCCAAGGAGGCACCATCCCAAATGGAAAGAAGACAGAAGTGAGGTAATGGAAAGCCTGCAAGACTCAATAGCTATTTGGGGAGGACTGGGGCCAGGAACAGATTGAGGAGAGAGAGGCTGAGTTGGAGGTTGGGAAACCGAATGGTTATGAATCTAGGCTGTGTTAGCAAAAACTGAAAGGAGTTTCCTGGTGCTGCTCGAAATTCTCACCTGAGCAGAAAGGTGACTGAGACTGGGCACCTTGGCCCTGGAATTGAGCATCCCAATGGTTTCCTGCAAACATAAATCTGCTCAGCTCCACTTGCACATACAGGTGAGAGGTGTGTGTGTGTGTGTGTGTGTGTGTGTGTGTGTGTGTGTGTGTAGGGCTAGATGGGGTGACTAGATGAGATTTAGAGAGAGGTCCAGCCCCAAAGGCAAGTCCTTGTCCTCTACGGTCCCTCCAATTGTTCATTGACCCAGAGAGGGAGGGAATCACGCACTGTCTTGAGACTCCCTCCCACGGAACTCCTTGACCACACACACTCTTCTCCAATCTTCCTGCTTTCAGGGACAGGTCTCCCAGAAAGGAGACCTGGTCTGCCTCTGCCCCTGGACTCCAAATGGAAGGTTCTCTTCCCTCACCTGAGCAGTTCACAGAAGCGTTATTTGCATGGGAACAAAGTGGAGCTCCCAAGGCAGTCATTGGACAAGTCTCCAGGTGGGATTCAGTCTCTGAGCAATGGAATGCGTGCCCCATACAGGGCCTCTTGCTTTTCCAAAATGCTTTCCCATGGAGACTGAGATAGCAACTCCACAATCAAGCTGTTTGCAGAGAACATTGGCATTATCTAGATCCCAGTGGGAGCCACAGAGGACTCCCCAGACTCCTTGGACCTGGACCTCAACACGCCCCTCGCACCTGAAGCTGCCATCCACCAGCTGGGGAGAAGATTGAGCTTTAGAGAAGAGCCTGTGGTCCTGGAAGCAGGGAGGAGGGGTAGGCAATTCGTCCTCTGATTCTCACTTGAGATGATGCCAATGGTCCTGTCAGAGCTGCACTGCCTGATGTGAATGGTCACTGTGGGGCACAGCGTGATATGGGACTCATTGCCCTGATGCTGCAGCTCGTCAGGTAGGACCTGGCCACCTCTTTCTCCAAAGGGAAATGCAGGCAGGGCAGAGACAAGGGCACCACACTGCAGCTCCTGGCGCAACACGCTGCCTTTCTGCAGAGGAAAGTCAGGACCGTGGACAGAAACCCAGCTGCCTGGGTGCCTCACTTCCACTCTCCCAGAGCAGGGAAAGTCTTCTCCACTCAGTCGTGGCTGCATGTGGTCTGTGAGACAAGAAACCTCCAGTAAACACCTCAGTCCCACTTACCTGCATTGTTGGGGAAGAGCATACATCTTTTTCCTGACCCCTGCCCTCATCTTCCGAGCCCAGTGGGCTTGGGCCAGGAAGTTCTCTCCCCACTTCTCCCCAGCCCACCTGAGGGACTGCTACCCTGGGAGCATTGCCTCTGAGAGCCTGTGGAGCCTGTGTTCTCTACTGAGGCCTTCCTCGAAAGCCCATTTCTTCTACACACACGTATTGAACACCTGCTCCAATCAAGACATTGTGGAGAACACATGGCATGGGACCTCAAGGGGCTGACTATCCCATCGACTTTACCACCAGTTGTGCCAAACACAGAGCTCCAAACACAGGAAATCTCTTGGAACAGAAAAATAGATGTAAAAATAGACTGGTTTGATATTGCCAACTGGGTAAACTACGAATTCCTTTTCCCAGCTCTGAAGGCACTCTGCAGGCTGGTCCCACCCTATATTTTAATTGTAACAAGAACAGTAATAATAATTGTTAGCACTTGTTTGCATAGGATGCTTAACTTGATCCTCATGGCAACTCCGTGCAACAGAGACATATTATTATTTCTATTTTACAGATGAGGAAACTGAGGTAGAGAGGAGTGAAATGCCTTGTCAGGGTCTCACAGCTATTCAATATCTGCAGTCAGGTATGGGCACAGCCCCCTTCACTCCACTTCTGGCCTCGCCACCGTCTAGTGACATCTGAAGGGATCCATCCACTGACCTCCAACTGCCGAGGTGATCAGCAGGTCTGGGTGTCTGGGGACGAAGCCTCATTCTTGGTCCAAGGTGGGACTCATTGGCCAATCCTGCCTGGTCAGAAGTGCCCAGTGAGGCGTTGTTAGGCATGGTGACAGGCCAGCACATGTGGACTATCTGTCTTCTGCCTCTTCTCCTTTGGTGACTACTGTTTTATAACATCTAAATACACCCTGGTAATAATAGAAGTCATAATAATGGGTGTTTAAGTAGCATTTGATCTAGACCTAGACATGTATATTCTCGTCAGAACTTTAGAACAACCTAAGGAGATGGGACTACAGGAAGTATTGCTTGTATTTGACAGTTGAGAAAATGGAGGCTGAGAGAAGTAACATGAATGTATTTCCACCTATCTGTCTGTCTGTCTATCTATCTATCTGTCTATCTATCTATCTCTTTCTGTCTATTTGTCTATTTGTTTGTCTATTTGTCTGTCTATCTATCTCTCTGTTTACCTACCTATCTATCAATATCTTTGAGACATCTTGCACCCAGATACTTCTGTACATCTTGTGATTTTCTATATACAACCATATTCCCTTATTTTATGCTAGTATAACTTATTGCTTGATCCACACACCCACTAGGCTGCCCAGAACAAATAGATGAAGGATTGCCATCCCTAATGGACAGGAGTTTTGTGAACATTCTGAAAACAGGCCTTAGCAAGTGGCCCTCCCCTCTTAGACAAGAGATGGGGACTAGTTCTTGCTGTCTTCATGGCCACTCCTTCCTCTAGTGAGATTACAAAGAGAGTGGACAAGAGAGGAAATCAAGTTTCTCATCCTTGTTTTGAAGGGTTGGACATAACTGTGCCCTACATCAGAGTCCAGAGGCCCAGGATTACCTCAGTGGCCTTTTCTAACATCTCCATTAAATGAGTTGATCCTTGTGATGACTATGCCAAGAAGTTCCTGTCCCCCAAACCTAAAATAACCTGTACCAGTCTCCTGGGCCAATCCCCTTATACCACCCATGGCTCCTATGCTGTTCTGACCAAGGCTCAGGACCAATGGAAGTGGAAGGTATTTTTCTGTGGCCATCAGTTCAGTGCATCTCCCCAAGTTTTCATTAAGCTCTGAGCCCCTGTCTTTCCTCTGACTTGTTAGGCACTGTTGAGCCAGGAATTTTAAAGGTCAGCATCAGTCATGGAGCTGGTCTTCAGGATGTCCGAGGATCAATGATTTTTGCATGAAATGAAACTAGTCCTATCCACATGTTTTTGGCACTTATGGACTGAGCTTTGGAACACACCCAAAAGAGGTTCTTCAGAAGCACTGAGCAGACAATGAAGCCATGTCCTTGTGGAGGGTACTGGCATTACCACTGAATGTCTTCAGGACTGTATCACTGCCAGTGGGTGTGGAAATCTGTGAACAGGGAAGGGGTGTCTCTGCCAGGGGTCCTGATACTTCTCTCTGGAGGACCCATCTGTAAGTCTGTACCGGGGTGCCCCCAGCCTCCCTTTCTGGGGATGGGGGAGGATCTGTTTCTCTGGGTAACTGAAAATGGAGCAAGTTGGAGGAAACGAGGCCAAGAGAAGCAAAGACTAAGGCATGGGCAGGGTTGGTTGTGCCTCCATATATTGGTGTCGAATCTTGATAACTGTGAAACCATCCCAAAGAGCAGTGCCAACACAGCCCCTTCCTCCATATGTTGAGGGCAGGGTAGAGGGGAAGAAAAGGTCTGCTTGGCAGAACGGCCTTGCCCTGGGAAGAAGAAATGGGTTTATAATTTGAGCCTGATTGGGTCTCAGGTGCCTAGGACTGTGTTGAGACCAGGAGCCCTGCAATAGGATGTTTGCTATTCAGGAAGGAGCCAATGGCAGACAGTTCTCAGGAAGGGCCTTGAGCTATATCCCCCTAGCAGAGAATTCTTGTCACTGAGACGACCCCAAAGAACCCCCAGGATTTGCTCTGCTCTGATACTTCCTGGATTCATATTAGGAACACACACACACACACACACACACACACACACACACACACACGTCCCTTTTACTAAATGACTTCCTCCAGGCCCTTAGCAGCTCACTGCCTGGCTAATACCTCTGTGTATAGAAGGCTTGTTCTGTTGTGGGAGCCATCAAGGAGACGATGGCTATGGGGCAGGGGCTGAAGAACAAGTTACAAGACCTGGGGAAAGAGGGTCCAGAGATTATTCAGAATTGCTCAGAATTTGGATAACTGGGATAGGCTGAGGTCCTGGGAGGAGCCTTGCTCCGGTGGCCAATGGGAGCCTCGAGCCGCTACTGACTGAATCCTTAGGAATCAGATTCCTCCTGTGGGGATGGCCTCTGAAGTCAGGACACACCTGAGCAGATGACAGCAGCTTTTTCATCTTCATGACTGGAAATCTTTCCCCATTCCCCATTCCCACAATCCCCAAAAGATTCCTCTTTCCCAAGGCATTTGATTCTGTTGATCCAGATGTGCTCAGGGACGTCTTCAAAGTTGTACTCTGAAGGAACACTGACAGCAACTCCACAGCCCAGCTGCCTGCAAACCACAGTGGCCTCAGCCAGCAACCAAGTTCTTCTGCACATGACTCCCACCTCTTCACAGACTCTCACCTCCACTACCCCTGCACACTGACTGCTTCCCCCAGAAGCCTCAGCTTCAGGGCAGATGGGTCTGTAAAAGAGATGGGAATTTCAATCATGGGCTAGCTGTGAGACATGTCTTGACCATGAGGTAGCCAGTTCCTGCAGAATATGGAAAACCTTGGCACGCCTAACCTAGGGATCTCAGCTGGTGTGTTGGCCATCTAGACTTCTCCTCCATCTCAGGGAGGAATCAGAAGCAGCACCCTATGCCAAACATTTGGGGCACACAGAACTAATTTTCTGAGGAAATGATTCAGTGATATTGAGAACTCCTTGTTGTCATGGTTGGCATACTGGCTTCTGTCACTTCAGGGCTTGGTAGATCCCATATGACTTTTGAGGGAGAGGTTTCTGCTGATGAATGGGGATGGAAATGATTATTCGGTATCTTTTTATAATATTGGATTGCTTAAAAATCTATTTCATCTATTATTAATCTGTACACTTTTTATTTCTGTTAAATATTCATGATTTTCCTCAGCATTATTAGGTTTGTTAACGTGTAGTAGAGAAAATAATTTTTCACAATTTCCTTTATTTTTCAGTTGTGGTGAGTTCACCTTTTTATCTTTGCATAAACAATTTGATTTTTACCTCTTTTAAAAATCAGATTACCTAACTTTCCATTTTAAAGGTTTTTTTTAAAAGGACCTAATGTTTACTATTATTTGTCAACTTAAAGTGTTTTTTTTTTAATTTTATTAACTCTTTTTTGGTTCTCAGAATTTCTACATTTTTTAATTGGAGAATTTGTTTAATTTTTGATTTTTTTATTTTCAATATATTGCATGTCCAATTCATTGATTTGTTCTTTCTCTCTTTTGTTGATAAAAGCAATGACAGATTTAAATTTGCTCCTAAGGGTTTAGCCTCACACCATAAGTTTGCATTATTATCTCATCATTGTCATTTTCTTTAATGCAGTTTTCTATTGTTTCTATGTTATGTTCTTTGTACCACTAGATTTTTAGAATTATTTAGTCTATAACTATTTTAAATGCTTTCTTTGAAAGTCATTGATTGCTAATAATTTTTATTTCATTGTGATTAGTAATATATATCTTTAGTATTTCTCCTCTTCCATACATGGTCCATTTTGGTAGCCATGTCATGTACAGTTGAGAGTATTTATATTCATTTCTATTACCATTCAGTAGTCACAATAGATGTCCTTTTAAAATTTTATAAAGTTTATTCAGATCTAGAACTTTTTTATCTTTTGGTTAAATTTGTCTAGGTTTGAAGGAGCTACATTGAAGTTTTTTAATAGATGTAAGAACAGGAAAATATTTGTGTCTAACTCTAATCCTGCTTCTAGGGAAACAAACAGTCTAGTTACCAAAGGCATTATTTTCTGAGTGTTTGCTAGATTTATAGATGCCACAGCCTGCAGCCTGAAAAGAGGGAGGAATAAATTTCTTGTTGCTTTCCAGAGTAGAAGTTGGTAAACATCATAAAAAATTGAACCCAAATAGAATTAACATTGCAAAACTGTGCATAAGATGTGCTATATTGATAAATTAATTGATTGTACTGTATATCTCTACTGCTGCCTCAGTCTGGAATTTCCTTTAGCAACAAGGGTCACCTTGCCTTGGACTATCCTACTGTCCCCTTTGGCATCGTCACCCTGGAATGTTTCTCTGTAAAGTCCACCCCTGTTCTCCTGTTGGTGGGCTCCATTTAGAGCCTCTGTTTTGTGAAGGATCCCAGGTTTGCCTGCATTCATTCCCCTCCTTCCCTTGTTCCTGACTTTCTGGATTTCAAAATCATGTTTCTGAAATTGATACATTCATCTCTCCCTTCCCTTTTTTACCTTCCCTTTGTACGTTGCCTTTTCCCAGTAGAATGGAAGCTTCTTGAGGGCAGGGGTTATCTTTCTTTTTTGCTTATTATTGTAGCACTTAGCACCATGCCTGGCAATTTAATAAATGCTTGTTTTCTTCCTTCCTTCCTTAGATCAGTCCGTCCCTCCTTTGTTCCCTTCCTTCCTCCATCCCTTCTTCCTTCCTTCCTTCCTCCCTCATTTCCTTGAAGTGACTGTTTACTTTTGTGTTTGTGATACTCACATCTCATTTAACTTAGAAAAACAAAGCACAGTTTTAAAGGCAATCTTCCAAAGAGAAATTTTTCCCTCATATTGAGCACACAGAAATTAGTGATGTGGGTGGTTGTCTTGATCCTGGCTTCTAACTAGCTATTGGTTAGCAGGTACAAGTTTTACAGAAGAATTTATGGATCTAGGGGAAAGCTAGGTGGTGCAGTGAATAGAGCACCAGACCTAAAGTCAGGAGGACCTGAGTTCAAATCCTACTCAGGCACTTGACACTTACTAGCTGTGTGACCTTGGGCAAGTCATTTAACCCCAATTGCCCTGCCTTCCCCCTCCGAACTCTCCACTCCCAAAACAACAACAAGAACAAAAAGAATTTATGGATCTAGAGACATGTTCCCAGTGTCTAAATGACCCTAAGTCCTGGTTACTTCCACATAGTTTTCTCCCCTCCCCTGTCAGTTCTGAGGCTTGGGGATTTGACAGCGTGTATGAAGAGAGCTGTCCATCCATCACAAATTCTGAGAGCTGAGGGACTCAGCCTCTTTGGGGCAGCAGTAGTGCCTTAAATAGGGTCTCTAGGCCAAGGCATGTGTGCAGAGTAGAAGGCAGAGTGTTTAAGTGGGCGATGAGGCCGCAGAGAGTTGGAGGAGTTCCTCAGCTCCTGTCTCCAGCCTTTGGACAAGTTGTCCTCCATGACTGGAATGCACTTGCTTCTCACCTCTGAGTTCAGGGCATGCACTCTCTCTCCCACCATGGCCTCTCCTGATCTCTTTGGAAGTCACTGCTTCTCCCTCAAATGATTTTGTCCTTACTTACATGTGTATGTATTTCCTCTAAGCCAAACATAAGCATCTCAGGGTCAGGACTGTTTAACTTTTGTCTTAGCACCTCTGGTACCTCACGCAGCGCATTGCCATATAGAAAGAGCAAGGGATTACCAGGCGGACAGACACCATGATGTACCCCCGAAAGGTGGGGGGGTCTCGGGGAAGGTCTACATACAGTGCTGGACAGGAATCACACAGGATGGAAAGGTGTGAATGGATTGTGATCTGCCCTGATGGAGGAACTGCCTACATGGAGGGATTATCCCAGGAAGCTACCATAATGTCTTGTACAAAATAGCTGCTTAATTTTTGTTAAATTATTCATCTGAATGCTGTGATGTCCATTCTGATGTTTAAGCCATCATGATCATATCTTTATGCTCTAGCCCTTTGTCTCAGCTCATGAATTGTGTGTTTCTTTTTGTATCTTGAGTCCATAACCTTGTGGCAGGTAGGTGACGCAGTGGAGAGAGAGTTGGAAGACCTGAATTCAAATCCAGCCTCAGACACTTACCATCTGTGGGACCTGTTTCAACAATTCAGCTAGCAGCTGCTGTGGGGGTGAAAAACCAACACAAGACCAACAACAAGAATGCTGCAAGCCCAGGTTCTTTTGATCTGTATTACTACGGAAAGCAACCTTAAGGAGTTAACAATCTTACTTTAACAACATACAAATATCATTCACTCAGTTCAGGGGAAAAAGCCAGCACCCTGAACTTCAGAGCAAATACAAACAAATTACAAACATACATTTATAAACAGACCAAATACAATTCATAGTTACCAAGGAACCATCAACATCTGAGTTCAGCCGGGAGCTCAACAACGGCTGGCCCAGAGTCACCTGCCACTACTGCTGTGGTTCGGAGCTCCAAAAGAGAAACCCAACCTCTGGGTTTATATATCTTGTTCAAGGTCAAAGGTGAGTTACACATGGGACTCACCCATGTGACCTAAAAGCGTCACAAAAATGTAACGTAGTCTAAAAGCCTCTGATGTCATAAACATGTCACTCAAACCCATGTAAACTAGGCTTTCCCTTGAGGCAAGGAGGTCATCAGGGACTCCTAATTTAATCAAGGAAATAAAGGCCAAACTCTTCAAGGGCACTTGGTTGAGTAAGTGCTGAGAGCCCATCCTGATTCCCAATACAGACCGTGGACAAGTCACTGAATCTCTTTGTACCTTGGTTAAATCAGGTTAAAAAAAGCTTCCCAGGGCATTTGTGAGGATGAAATGGGATCATATTTGTAAAGTGTTTAATACATTGCCTTGCACAGAGTAAGCACTAATTACGTCTTTCCTTCCTTCCTTCCCTTCCTTCCTTCCTTCTCATGAGAAGGAGCAGACCACCTCCCAACAAATTGTTTCCCCAAACAGCTCACCTGCCTTCTATGAGGCACCCTTACTGGGGCCTTACCTGACCACATCACTCTAACATCCTCATTGTGTCCACAGTCGTGGTTCTTCCACCCTCTGTGTCTACAGTCCCAGAGAGCTGACTCGTTCCCGTTGCAGGAAACATCATCTAACCCCATGTGTTCAATGTCATCACTAGCATTAACCCTAATCAGGGCATTCTCAGCAGAGGGGCATTCTGCTTGCCTGCACACCACAGCACCGCCCCCCACCCCATTCTTGTTCCAGTTGTCATCACAGTCTGTCCCCCACTGGTTATTTACTCTCATCTCCATTTGCCCAGAACAACTGCTCATTCAACTCCCCAATCTCAGGGCCACGTCTGCTCCTTCTGCAGCAGAGATGCACAAACATGTCAATGATGAGGAAAGTTTGGAGGCAGAAGTGAATGGACCAGTTCTGTTGAGGAGAAGGACCTGAGGTGAAGAGAAGGACAAGGTGTGAAGCAGAGGAGAAAGCCAAAGGGAGTTAACTGTTGGCTCCCTGGTTCATGGTTTTCAAGAAAAAGAGTCTTTCACCAAGTACAGTGGGAGGCCATGTCATCACACGAATAAGGTCAAAGGCCAAGGGGAGAATTTTTCTGGAGTCTATGAATCTCATACCTCTGCTCTGACCAACTTTCTCTCATGAATCAATCTCCTTGTCCCAGGGCATATTTCATTTTCATTGGCCACAAATGTATTATTTGGAAATTTGGGTTTCCATAAAGCAAAAGTTCCTAAGCATATTTGTGTCATGGGCCCACTGGCCATCAGTCTACTGAAGGCAGTGGGGCCCTTTTCAGATTCATGTTTTAAATGCAAAAAAAAATAGAATAACTGTATCATGAAAGAAACCTATTATATTAAAGTTATCAAAATATTTGTAAGACTAAGTTCATGGACCCTGATAAAGAACCCCAGTGTTAACAGAATCCTGGCATGGTGAAATGTGCCTTGATCAGAAACAAGTGAACTCAGTAGGCCAATAAACAAATATGTGGGGAGCCAGCTATATCCTGTTTAGGCCTCTTAGACCTCTGCAAGGCAGGGTCAATTGAGAATGGGTCTATGCACGGCAAGGCCAGTTTTAGGATAAGAAGACTTGGCAAAGAAAACCCGCCTTTGTAGCTGATTATCTACACGGGAGATGACAGAAATGTTTCTGCCTGGTTATCTATATGCGAGAGAACATAATTGTTTCAATTTGGTTAGCCTTGAGGAAAAATAGTGTCTCACTCCCAGGAACAAGGAGATAAAAAACTTAACCAATGCTTTATTTTACTCTTCTTTGAAGTCTGGATGACTCAGCAATTAATCTGTATAAAATACTGTCAGTAAGTCCATTAAAATCAGTCTATAGCATGACTATATGACTCACCTAGGCCCATGTCTTTGTCTTTTTGTGTCAATTACTTCATCATATTTCACGTCACTGCAGGCACAGGGAACAGAAGAATCCAGGAATCAGCTGGAAATGTACACATTTTAAATTAGGGCAGAGACCTAAATCTGACTATTCACGGTCCCCTAATTTGTTAATAATACCACCCTTTGTGTTTAAATTTGTACCCGTTTTGGACCACATTTTGGTATAGATGTGAGATGGTGGTCCATGGCTAGTTTCTGCCAGATTCCTTTATAGTTTCTCAGCAGTTTGTGTCAAATACTGAGTTCTTGGCCCCAAATCTTGGTTTTTGGCAAACGGCATATTACTACAGGTATTTATGACTGTGTTCTGTGTATCTAGTTTATTTCACTGACCCTCTACTCTATTTCTTAGCCAATACCAGATTGTTTGGATGATTGCTGCTTTATAAGACAGTTCGAAATCTGGTATGGCTAGGTTACCTTCTTTCACGTTTTCTTTTCATTGATTCTCTTGATATTCTTGACCTTTAATTCTTCCAGGTAAGTTTTGTTACTATTTTTTATCTCTATAAAATAATTCAATTCAATGAACATTTATTAAGCGCCTACTATGTGCCAGGCACTGTGCTAATTCTTTGGTAGTTTGATTGGCATGGCACTGAATAAGTTAATTTAGGTAGTATTGTCAATTTTATTATGTTGTCTTGGCCAGCCCATGAGCTCCACTGGTTAGCTCTATCCTTATTTGCATGAAAAGTGTTTTCTAGTTATTTTAAGTGGACTTTCCTTTTCTATTTCTTTCTTCTGCATTTTGTTGATAATACACAGACATGATGATGATTTATGTGTGTTTATTTTGTATCCTGCAGTTTTGCTAAAGTGGTTCATTGTTTTTATTAGTTTCTTAGTTGATTCTCTGGGGTTTTCTAGGTATATCATTGGCAAAGAAGGACAGTATTGTTTCCTCATTGCCTAGTCTAATTAATTCAATTTCTTTTTCTTCTCTTCTTGCTATTGCTAGCATTCCTAATAAAATATTGAAGAATAATGGCGATAAAGGACATCCTTGCTTCACCCATGACCTTATTGGTATAGCTTCTAGTTTATACCCATTACAGAAAATGTTTGTTCTTGGTTTTAGATAGATGTTTCTTATCATTTTAAGGAAGTGCCATTTATTTCTATGTTTTCTACTGATTTTAATAGGAATAGGTTTTGTATTTTGTCAAAAGCTCTTTCTGCATCAGTTGTTATAATCCTATGATTTTTGCTGGTTTTGTTATTGATATGATCAATTTCTATGTTTAATTTTCCCAACATTGAATCAGCCTACATTCCCGATATGACTCGTACCTGGTCTGTTCTTTGTGATATATTTCTATTGTGATATATTCTATTAAAATTTTTGCATTAATATTCATTAGAAAAAATGATCTATAGTTTTTTCTTTTCTTTTTTTTTTTTGCTCTCCCTGGTTTACAAAGAAACCATATTTGTGAAAACACCTGGAACTGAGAAGTAGAGTATCTTATTGACAGAACTGCAAGGAGGCTAGTGTTACTGAATTGCAGAGTATGCGGAGGGTGTAAACCTTTCTTCATCCCTTAATAGAAGATTTGTTCTGTAAAACTTGGACTCAGTCAAAAGACTGCCCCCAAGGCCCTAGAAGGCCACATGTGGCCTCGAGGCTGCAGGTTCCCCTCCCCTGAAGGTACAAGAAGCCTGGAAAAGGGCAGGGGGCAGGTTATAAAGGGCTTTGAACACCAAAAAGAGGATTTTATATTTTATCCTGGAGGTGACAGGGAGCCACTGAAGTTTATTGAGCAGGGAGGTGACACTGTTGGACCTATGCTTTAGGAAGATAATTTTGACAGTTGATCTGCAGATGGCCTTGAATGGGGAGAGATTGGTGGTAGTCTGGCTTCCAATTTCATCATTCAACCCAAGCTGCTCTCTCCAAAGTTAATTGCTAAAGCTAATGGCCTCTTCTCTGTTATCATATACTTTGACTTCTCTTCAGCCTCTGACATTGTTGATCATTTTCTGCTGGACACTCTCTTCTGGACATTGCTTTCCTGGTTTTCCTCCTACCTCTCTGACTACTTCTCAGTCTCCCTAGCTAGATCTTCATTCAGGTTATATCCACTAACCATGAGGGTCCCCTAAGGCTCTTTTCTTCTTTTGCCATACTATTTCACTTGGTGATCTCATCACTTGGTTTCAATTATTAACGCATTGCAGATGACTCTCAGATGCTCTTGTCCAGCCCCAACCACTCTCCTATAACTTCAAGTCTCACATCTATTACAGCCTATAAGACATCTTGAACTAGTTATCCCATAGACATCTTAAACTCAACAGGTCCATAACTGAGCTCAATATCTCTACCACCCACAACCCTCCCTTCTTCTGAACTTCTGAATTAGTGTGGAGGGTCCCACCATCCCTCCAGTAATCCAGGCTTAAACCTTAGCTATCATCCTCAGTTCCTCTCCCCCCACCCCACCCACATCCAATTAGTTGTTGATCCTACCTTTGTAGTATCTCTTGTATGTGCCGCTTCTCTCCTCCGCTTCTGCCACTACCTTGGTGCTTGCATTCATCACTTCATACCTGTTCTACTACCATAGCCTGCTGCTTGGTCTTCCTGCCTTAAATCTCTCCTCACTCCAGCCCATCCTCCACTCAGCTGTCAAATTGATCTTCCTAAAGCATAGGTCTGGCCGTGTCACCCTCCTATTTAATCAAATCCAGCAACTTCCCACTGACTCCATAACTGAAGATTCAAGTCTGGTTTTTGCTCCCCTTTTATAAGCACACTTTTCCTCTGAGATGATTTCCAATCTCTTTGGTCTATATGTTGTTTGTATATAGTTGCTTGCATGTTGTCTCCCCCATCAGACTTCAAGCTCCTTGAGAACAAGGATTGTCCTTTGCCTTTCTCAGAGGCAGAGCCTGGCAAATTGTAGGCATGTAATAAATGCTCGTTGCCAAATTAGAGCAATCCAAAAGTGGGGTAGGCTATCTCACTGGAGGTCATCAGACAGCAGATGACCACTTGTTGGACATGTTGAAGGGGTATTCTTCATCAAATATGGCTTGGACTAGATAGCTCCAAAAGTGCCTTCTGTCTTTGACAGGGGAGGGAGGAGGAGCTTGTCATGTGATTGGAAATGTTGCATAGTTGCATCAGTTGTGGAAGTAGGAGCTACAGCCTATGGCAACTAAATGAATGTGGACAGTGAGGAGGAGTAAAAGTCCCCAAATATTTCCAGGGTTCAGGCCTGAAATACAGAATGTTGGAGGAGGGGTTAGCTTTGAGGTGGGCATGGGGCAGGATAATGAGGTCAGTTTTCCACACTTGAAAGAGGAAGTGAGAATGCTTCAAGGGTGGATACCATGCCTGTCAGAGTCAGGAGATTTCTGTTTGGAGGCATGAGGCATGCATAAAGGAATTTCTATTTGGGGGCCAAGATTTACCTGAGCAGAAGATGGAGATGTCTTCTTCACGATTACAATTATGCTCTCCCCATCCACTGTGTCGGCAGTTCCAGAGGGCTGACTCATTACCAACTTCATCAAGCCAAATGGGGCCAGATCCATTTTGAGCATCCCCAAAGGAATGAAGAGCTGATCCACATCACAACTACCTACACACAACGGAAGCCTCCATGTTGCTCCAATTATCGTCACACGCAGTGCCCCACTGTCCTGTGATTTTTACCTCCACTCTGCCTTCACAGAAATTGGTCCCATCCACCAGCCTTGGTTCCCACAGGCAGAGAAGAGATCTCCCTGAGTTAGCTCCCCAGGGAACTCGGGACTGTGTTGGAGAGTTGGGCTGGAGGTGGAATCACAGAATGTGAAGCTTAGAAAGGACCCACGCATTAAGGAATCCCTATGACGCCATGCCTGACAAGCGGCCATACACCCTGTGCCTGAAATCCTGCAAAGAAATCTAATTCTTGTCATTGTTGCTGGTTTTCCTGAGAAGAGGACCTCTGGGAGGAGCCATGCGGATGTGTTTAGGGGGATGATTTGGGAGTCCAGGGGAAAGACCTTTGGACTTTGGCCAAGGAAAAGCTTGAGTTTGAGTTCTCCTAATATTTATTAGCTCTGTGGCCCTGGGCAAGTCCTCGAGTCACATAGAGCCTCAGTTTCCCAATCTGTAAAATGAGAATTATAATAACTGTAGTAATTGCCTCATAGAGGTATCATATAATCCAATGAGACAATATATGGGAAGCCTTTTGGAAACCTTCAAGCCCTCTCTAAAGGCCAGCCACCATCATCAAGCATTATCACTGCTACTGCCTCCAAGGAGGCATCTCTTCTCTTGGCATTGAGATTGGAATGCAGAACCTTAGCCAGAACAGCCACTGACATTTGCATAGCACTTATTAGTTGGCAAAGTGCTCCTACATAGAGTATTTCAACAGATCTTCACAGGCAGTGGGTTTCACTTTATTAACCCTGGAGAAGGCTATTAGATTATGCAAACCATACTATCCAGTTTAAAAAATTGCATTTTATGCAAATTAAAACAATTTTCATATACCACCTCACACCTATCAGATTGGCTAACATGACAGAAAAGAAAAATGACAAATGCTGGAGGAGATGTACAAAAAGAGGGACACTAAAGTACATTGGTGGAGTGAAAAGCTGATCCAACCATTCTTGAGAACAGTTTGGAATTCTGCCCAAAGGGCCATGAGACTGTGCATACCACTGAGCAATACCACTATGAGATCTGTATCCCAAAGAGATCAAAGGAAAGGGAAATAGACTCATGTGTACAAACATATTTCTAGCACCTCTTTTTGTGGTTGCAAAGAATTGGACACTGAGGAACCCTCCATTGGGAACGGCTGAACAAGTCATTCAGTGGTTGAACAGGAACAATCATATATGATGAAATATCATTGTGCTAGCAGAAATGATGAGCAGGAAGAATTATATGAACTGATGCAAAGTGAAGGGAGCAAAACTAGGAAAACATTGTATACAGTAACAGTGATATTCTTCAGTGAACCACTGTGAAGGACTTAGCTATTCTCAGCGATAAAATGATCCAAGACAATTCCAAAGGACTTGTGATGAAAAATTGCTCTCTACCTCCAGAGAGAGAATTGATGAACTCTGAGTGCAGATTGAAGCAGATTTTATTCACTTTCTTTATTTTCCTTGTTTTATTTTTGTGTCTGTGTTTTCTGTTGCAACATGGCTAACATGGAAATATTTTTTACCTGACTTCACATGTATAATCAATATCATATTGTGTGCCTTCTCAAGGGGCGGGGGAGGGGTAAGAGAGAGAGAATTAGGAACTCAATTTTTTTAATGAATGTTAAAAATTTTTAAGTGTGATTGAGAAATAATAAAAAAATAGAAAAGATACTTTAAAATAAAAATTTCACTTCATGTTCGAGGCATTTTCAATTAATCAGTTCAGGATAGGAACCACTGAGTCCTTGGGAAATCTGGGACAGGGGATAATATGAATAAATGCAGCAATTGAGGGAAAGGCCCTAGAAAAAAGAGCTAGTGGGAGTGATCTAGAACTTGAAGATTGCCTCATAGAGTTTGTTAGTAATCGACATCTCCTCTGTCTAAAGAGACTAAAAAACACTTGAGCACCAATGGAGCCTCCCACTGCACTGAGAGCAGTTGGCACAAAGCCAGTGTTGAATAAAAGGTCAAAGGGGTAATTGCTCTGTCTGCCCTTCAGTGTCTATTTGTTTCCATGTGCCCATGAGTTCTACCCAAACACCAGGCCCTCCTGTTGCCTTCAGGATGCTCAAGGTACCTACTGGGGCATCCTTCAGAGGGCATTCACTCTCTTGATTGACTCCCCAGTTGTAAAACTTGATCTCACCCAACAAAAGGTTGTGAAGAGGTTGATAAATTAATTCACACTAGAATGTTTGCACTGCACCCTATGTGTACTTGTGGGAAAAGGGTATTGCAGATGTTTGGGGGGATTATTTGTCCTCACAATTCTTACTAGGTCACCTCAGTGAATTTCTAAAATTAAGTCAAATCTGGCAAGCAAATTGACATCAACTGCTAATGAGGGCATGGTCTCCACCAAGCCAACGTGGGTTATTCCTAGAACCTAGAACCTAGACTAGACTCTCTAGACCCTTGAGGAGAGAAAGAGCAGGGTTATAATTGCACCAAACTTGCAGTCAGAAAGCCCGCATTGAAATCTTGGTCCTGCTGCTTACTACCAGTGTGGCAGTCACCTAACTTCACTTGGCCTGACTTTCTTCGTGTGTAAAATGAAAGAGTTACCCAGAACAATCTCTTAAAGATATCTCTTCCATGTCTGAACCTCTAGCCCTTTAGCCCATCAAGACATTTTTGGATCCTGACCCTCAGTGTTAACTATCCCTCCCACCTTCTCCTTATGTAGAAAGGTCGTATGCACTGCTGACTGTGCTACAAAGGACAGTGCCAGGTGAGATCACATGATCTGCAAGAAAGCTGGCCATTGTCTCCACTATAAAGACAAAGGAGCTAAGATTATTCCATGAAACTGAGAATTCTGGGCCTCCCTATAGATCATGAAATAACAAGAAGCTCCCAGAAGTTTCCAAAAGAAATAAGATGTCCACAAGGAGACACATTCACGCACACACACACACTTGCACACACACACAAACACACACACATACTCACACACACACATACACACACACTCACACATACACCACAGAGTGGAGAAGGAGGCATTCAAGAGACCTGAGGGGATGTCTCCTGTCTCCCCAAAGAAGAGAGGCAGTGGATGGGCCAAACGAAGCGGGACCACAAAATTCCTGAAGCAGAAGAGAGGCACAGGGCTGCTGAGGATGAAGAAATCGGGAAGAGCATTTGCTCACAGTGACTGGCAGACCTTGAAGACCCACAGCCCAAGAATGGTCATTGGGTGAGCCTGACCTGAGAATCTTCAGATGGCTGGCACTGCTCTCAGCCTCCAGAGGAGGTGCACACAGCTGAACAGTGACTACAGGGTTACTCTAAGCAGGGTCACTGGGATGGCTGTGGAAAGAGGGGAGCAGCCAGATTCCACAAGTGAGACTCTACCCCCCAAGCCTGGCCTGGAAAGAGTGCCAGACCTATTGCATCAGATGAGAGTCCAGCCCGCCCACACATCTGGCACAATGACAGCTCCCAGGACATGAAGGGAGTCCTCCATGTGGGGACCCCAGGGATGGGGTACTCAGTCATGAACCACTAGCCCTCAGGGATAGAGGAAATCTTTGCTGGGGTCAGGAACCAGAGATCAGGCAAGTTAAAGAGGATCCTCCAGATGGGCCAAACAGGGGGCTGGTGGGACTGCCACTGGGCTGCAAGGAAGGCAGCCAGCCTGCCCCTCTGGGCAACCCCCAACTCTGAAAGGAATTGCAGCCCAACTCGTGAGGGGACAAGTACACAGGGACCTTGCCAGGCTCAGAGGGCTGCACATGCCCCAGGCACCAGACACAGTGGAAGACAGGACAGGAGACTGGTTGGCCAAGCACCAGGTTCCTCACTGGCCCAGTCTGGGAGAAGAGCTGCAAATGAGTCTCCCTCCCTGGCCCTTGTCTGAGGCACCTGAGTGGTACCCCTGGCAAGAACTCTGACCTCCAGGAAACCTCAGCCCTGGTGAGACTAGGCTGGCTCAGGAGACAACCCCTCCTGCAGCATGAGGGTGGAGCAAAGACCCGGACCCCAAGTCTGTTCCCATGGGTAGTGGCCACACAGTGGTAGGTGGAGTGGAGAGGAACCTAGAGGCTCAGCCCCCAGGTACCTACCCCTTGAAATGCCAAGCTGCAGAGGGAAGCTTCATGCCACTATTCCCAACTGGAGCTATATTTAGGGCCCTGCAAGCCTCACCCAGAGGGTTGGAAGATGGGATGCGAGGAGTAGAGAACCGCCCCACCCCCAACCCTTTGCTGGATCCAGGATTAAAAACGCCCCAGTGTAACCAAGGGTGCCAACACCTGGGGCAAGCTCGGAATCCAATGTGCCCACGCAGACAGTGGCTCCCCTCTCCTGTTGGGCCTCAGCAGATGCCGGGGGCTTGGGACAAGGACCCTCAGGAGACAGAGCTCCTTTGGGAATGGTTCACCCACCCCCTCACTCAGTTCCTGAAAGCTAATTCAGACTCTAGTCCTGATCCTCAGAATTCTGTTTTTAAGAGACTTCTCACTGGAGGTTTTAAGAAGGCACAAACAGGTCCCTTGGGCATCTTGACTGTGAGTGTGATTCTTCTCTCTCCAGCCATTGTGTCTGCAGTCCTAGAGTGAAGATTCACTTCCATGACAGGAGACACCAGTCAACCAAAAGGGTCCAGGTGCAACAGTCCAATTCCAGCACCCAGCCATGATGAAAGTAGCTGGACAGCCCAGCTGCTTGCAGACAACAGAAATCTCTTTTCTGCCCCAGCCATCATTGTACACCAGGCCCCAGTGACCCTGGAACTTCACCTCCACTCTCCCAGCACATCTGCTGTTTCCACTGGCCAGCCTCAGCTCCAAGGTAGAGTCCTCTGCAATAGGCATGGGCTTAGGTCCCAGGAGAATTCCCAGGAAATTCAGCATCAATTCTACAACACTTTGAGGTCTCATTGGCCACCTTTTCCAGAGTTCCTCCAGCTCCATTCCTGGTGAGCTCTGGGAAGAGCACATCCCACTTTCCCAGAAAAGGTCCCAGAGCTCTGCTTAGCATTGTAGACTTCAAAATGAGACAAGGAGAAACGCTGAGTACAGCCTTCAAATGGGGCTTCTGCACAGTGACTTCTTTGACCCCTGCTTCTTCTGCTGCTCTCAGCCATATCTGTGGCATACCATCCTCCCCTGGATCTTTTATTTCTGAAACCTCAAGCCCCCAAACAAGACCCACTCAGTTCCTCAAAGCCTGATGGTCTTAGGGACTTGGGGGAGTGATGAATGGACAGACAATGGGGCATGTTGGGTAGAATACTGTATTGGAATCAGGAAGAATGGGTTCAAATTCCTCTTTGCACCCACCACGTGACCATGGAAAAGCAACCTCACCTTCTTTGAACCTCAGTTTCCTCATCTGTAAAATGAAACTAGAAACAACTATAGTATCCCTTTGATAAGATTGTTGTGAGGCTCAGATGAACTCAGCTACAGAAAGCCTTCCCCTCTTACTGATGACTGATGTTCCTGGGAGAACCAAACCATGGTACACATCCTAGCTTGTTTCCTTCATATCTTGGGAAGGACATTTTCAGAGTGTCCTCTTCCATAAATAGCAAGGAAAACCATTCCTTCTCATTTCCACTCTCTCTTTCTCATTCACTTCTCCTATCAAGTTGTCCTCCCTGCCAAATTCTCATCCTCAATACACTTGAAAAAGATTGAGCTCGTGGGAGGCCTCTCTGGGAAAGTGGAGGGGGAGGGGTATAAGGATAACAGAGATGACATTGAAAACAAAATAGGGCAGCAGCAACCACAGAAATAATAACAAAAGCATCGACCTCTTCCGTATCAGATATAAAATAGGGAAAGATGGTGAAAGAGGAAGGGAGGGGTTTGGAAGGGCTAGTGTAGGAAAACAGGCACATTAATGGCCTCCTATTGGAGCACGGAATCGGTGCAACCATTTTGGAAAACAAATGGATGTTATAAAATAAATATCATAAAACTTTTTATACTTTGACCCAGAGTTGACTGAGGGTATTTTTGAATGGAAAAAAAGACGTGCATGTACAAAAAAAATCAAAGACATATTGTTTGTGGTAGCAGAAATTTGGCAATATACCAAGTGACCGCTGGTCGAGGAAGGACTGGGTAAATCATAGGATATGAATGTAATGGCCAAATGCATTCCATAGTGAGGCCCAGGAAGGAATTGAAGAAATCTCCACGAAGTAAGGCAGAGTGCAAAGAGAAGCCCAATGATGCCACAAGATCAGGGAAGGCCCCCATACCAAGGTAAAATCAAAATGGGCACATGATTTAGATATAAAGGCTGATACTGTAAGGAAACTGGGAGAGCAAGGAATAGGTTACCTGTCAGATCTATGGAGAAGGAAAGAGTTTATGATCAAATGAGAAATAGAGAACATTATGAAATGCAAAATGGATGATTTTGATTACATTAAATTGAAAGCTTTTGCACAAACAAAACGAATGCAACCAAGATTAGGAAAGAAGTAGAAAGCTGGGAAACAATTTTTACAACCACTGTCTCTGATAAAGACCTCATTTCTAAAACATATAGAGAATTGAATCAAATTTATAAGAATACAAGTCATTCCCCAATTGATAAATGGTCAAAGAATCGGAACAGGCAGTTTTCAGAGGAAGAAATTAAAGCTATCTATAGTCATATGGAAAAATGCACTCAATTACTATTGATTAGAGAAATGCAAATCAAAACAACTCTGATGTACCACGTCATATTTATCAGGTCGATTAACATGACAAACAGGAAAATGATGAACGTTGGAGAAGATGTGGGAAAATTGGAACCCTAATGCATTGTTGGTGGAGTTGTGAACTGATCCAACCATTGTGGAGAGCCATTTGGAACTATGCACAAAGGGCTATAAAAATGTGCATACCCTTTGACCTAGCAATACCACTCCTAGGGCTGTATCCCAAAGAGATCATGTAAACAGGAAAGGGACCCACATGTTTGAAGATATTTATAGCCACTCTTTTTGTGGTGGTCAAGAATTGGAAATTGAGAGGATGCCCATCAACTGGGGAATGGCTGAATAAGTTATGGTACATGAATGTAATGGAATGCTATTGTGCTATAAGAAATGATGAAGAGGCAGACTTCAGAAAAACCTGGAAAGACTTATATGAACTGATGCTGAGTGAAGTAAGCAGAACCAGAAGAACATTTTTACACTGTAACAGCAACGATATGCAATGTCTGACTTTGATAGACTTATCTCTGCTTGGCAATGCAAGGACCTAAGACAGCTCCAAATGACTCATGATGGAAAATGCTATCCACATCAAGACAAAGAACTATGGAGACTAAATGTAGATCAAAGCACACTATTTGCTCTCTCTCTCTTTTTATTTTTGTTTCTTCTCTCTCATGGCTTCTCCCATTAGTTCTAACTCTTCTTCACAACATAACTAATGTGAAAATATATTTAATATGAATGTGTATGTAGAGCCTGCATCAGATAGCACCCTGACTTGGGGTGGGGGAGGGGAGGGTTGGGGAGAAAGTTAGGAACTCAAAATCTTATGGAAGTGAATAGTGAAAACTAAAAATAAATAATTTTCTTAAAAAGAAAAAAAGATCAGGGATGACCACAAGAACTAGACACAAAGAATGTCACTGCTGGGTCTAAGTGAAGTGAAAGCACAAGCCCAAGCACACCCTTTCTTTCCCACAGCAAACTATCCATTAGTAAGGTTGAGGTTTCGTGCATCTCCAGTGAAAGCCCCCAAGAATTTTGTTTCTTGTTTTCAGGGGCTAGAAGACCATGTGTTGGAGCAGTACTGTCGATGAACGCTAGACAGAGCTGTTGTGCTTCCTTGGAACCAGAAGATTGGAACAAAGTGGGATTTGGCAGGATGCTCCTTGATTTGGTCTCACCTCTTCCCCACCATTTTGCCGCTGGCTTTGTTCTTTCTGAGGCCTCCCTCCTTCTGCTGCTGGATTGTCCTTGTAGCCATCTTGATAGAGATTAAAAAGATCTCTAAAAGAGCACCAAGGAAGGATTCCTCAGTGGACAGAGAAACATGCAAGAGGAGATGCCAAGGAACAGCTGTTTGGTTATTACCTTGTTAAATACAAAGCACGCACATCTAACTGTCCACCTGTCTGTCTGTCGGTCTGCTCTAAAGCCAAGACGTGCATAAGGGAACTTCGAAGTTTTGAACGCACGCCTCTTTGGTGTTCCTTTTTGTTTCCTAATGATTCTTACGTTCATGATTAAAGGGAAAGGTGGCCTACTGGTGTTTCTAGGTGGCTGGGGGCGGGGGGCTGAGCAGCTCTGCTCATTAGCCCACTGTACCAGCGTGTCTTGGACCTGCAGAGCGAAGCAGAGGCAGCACAGCTTTCAGGTAAGGGCACTGGATGTGTGGTCAGAAGACCTGGCTTGGAGGCCCAGCCGTTGTGGACAAAGCAGGTGCCTCTTTTCCTCATCTCCATGATGAGTGCAATGACTCGAGCACCCTCTGCCTCTTGGAGTCGGCATCAGAAGGGCTTGGTAAACCATCCAGGGCTGAAGACCATTGAGTCACCAGCTACCTTCATTTCGATGGGATCCTGAGGCTCCCTCTGGGTAATTTCTGTTCCCCAACACTCTATCTCAAGAAGTGTTTTGCCCTAACTGGTCAGAGGAGTTCTGGTACCTCAAATCAAAGGGTTTTCCTTTGTAACTTGTATCCAACAGTCCCATGTATTTCCTCTGGGGCCAGGCAGAATGAGGGAACCCTGCTTATTCCAGGATTGGACAAACCCAGTACTCACCAGCACAGCTGCTCATAAAAATAGGCACCCATAAATTGAGGCATTCAGCTGGGTACAAGAGCTTCCAAACTGTGGGGACAAGGAAGACACCAAGACTGAGGACTCTGTACCTCAGAGGCTTGGGCTGGCCACATGGCCAGAGCTAGAGTGACTTTTCTGCCAAGCAGCAGCCAGGGGGCACCACATCGGATAGAGCACTAGGCCTGGAGTCAGCAAGAGTCATCTTCCTGAGTTCAAACCCAGCCTCAAACACTTCCTAGCTGTGTGACCCTGGGCAAGTCACTTTGCCCTGTTTGCCTCCCTCAGTTTCTTCATCTGTAAAACGACCTGGAGAAGGAAATGGCAAACCACCGCAGTATCTCTGCCAAGGAAACCCCAAATGTGGTCCTGAAGAGTTGGACACAACTGAACAACAACAGAATGACTCTTCTGCTAAATAATAAAGGTGTGGCCTGGGAGCCCAGTGCTCGCTCAAGAGACACTTAGAGCCCGGCCTGTGTGAGCTCTGGGTAAGTGCTGGTAATGCCACGGCTACCAGAGTCCTGTGAGGGAGGGATTTTTAAAGATGGCCTCCACACTGGCCCATTCCACCCACTGAGCCTTACATCATGTTAGAGCCGCTTTCCTCTGCTGTGCCCAGGATGTGTGTCTTGGGCTCTCTGGAGAGGGCTGCTCCCTTCTGTTATCTACCAATCCCCCCTTCCCCTTCCCCATGCCGGCCTCTTCCCAGCAGCTGCCCCTTTCTTCCCCACCACTTCCCCTAGCCCTGTCTCACTTCCCCAATCCTTCCCTCTTCAGGTCGCCCCTTCCCCTCCCCCATCCTGTCCCTACTGACCATTACACCATGAACTCTCATTCCTAAGTCCTTGACTTTGCCCTCTCTCTGTATGTTTTCCCCCTTTCAACATTGATCCATAGCAGAGATCACACTAAAGATGAATCCACATAGAACACCCCTTCCCCCTTTCCCTCCAACACAGATGCCCCGGAGCACGTAGACATGCTCTGTAGGGCTGGAATATGCTGAGTCCAGTCTTGCCCCTTCTTTGGGTCAGCTCCAGCCTTGCCTCTGAGCCCACCAGCAATCCACAGGCTTCCGAACAAGGCAAAGTGGATGTTCTTGGGGGAAGGTTGCTGCCGGTGAGGGTGGGCATCGGAGAAGCCCCACTATGTGCATCCATTGAGACTAGCCTGGATGGCCATGGGCTTGCATGAAGTCTGTTACCTGGGGTATTAGTAGTGAACTGCTCCTCAGGCCCACACTGAGTGCTAAAATATGGGCTGTTCACCAGTTAATCTTGATCTCGAAGGGGACATCCATGGATGTCCAGGCCCATTGATGCTGCCTCCTCCTTTGCTACTAGGTCCCTGAGTATGATCACTATCCTCCATCCATTGGCATTATAGAGACATAACTAAATACTTTTTACCAAGGACAAAGTTTGAGAGGAGGTTGAGTAGAGGTATCTATAGCAGAGAGGACAATCTAACCCCAGGGGCACCAGGAGACAGTGCAAGAGTCCTTGTCCTCACAGCATCCAAGGGAAAGGTGGCCCTGAGTGATTGGGCAGAGGCTTCCTTGCAGGCACTCCAGGCTCCACTCCTGATTCTCTGGATATTCTCTACCACGCCACAAAAGTCTTCTTACCTTGGAAATGCCCTCTGCCCTGTGGCCCTTTCCTCTGATTGGCCGCTTCCTCCCAGAACCTCTGTTTTAAGGAGAACAGATGCCCAGGACCACCATGTCTTTGATTCTCTTCAGGCTCCGCTTCTCAGTCTCTGGACCTTTGGTACCTTGCAGGTACCTTTTCCTCCCCCTGCCTAACCCTTTCAGCTCCTTTTCTGGGTTCTCTTCCCCAGTAAGAATGTAAGTGTCCTGAGGGTGGGGGCTGTCTACTTCTTGTCTTCGTGTGCCCAGATCTTAGCACCAAGCCTGGCATACATTTGTACATGCTTAATGAAGGTTCATTAATTGGACGATGAGAGAGAAGAGATGTGGTGATGGCAGTTACCTGCAGGAGGAGGCGTGCCACCCTGGGGCAAAGCCTGCAAGCCTGCTCCAGCCCAAAGCCCCTTCTTCAGCCGCACCCTCCCCAGAGCGTTTTGCATTGGCCTCTCCACAAGCACAGACAGAAACCTGTCTCCGATAATTCAGCACAGATTAAAACACCGAATATGCTCAGGACACTGCTGTTGTTGCCGTCATCCCTTTTTGCATGCACCTTTTACCTCCCAATGAGGAAGGAAGCTTTAAGAGGCGGGTGTTGCACTGCCTAGGATGCTGGGCTCCCTGGCACGGAGCTGGGTAGCTAAAGACCAAGCAGGCTGTGTCTCTGAGCTTCTCTTTCCTCCTCTCAGAAGTGGGGATGAGCATGCTCAGAACGACAACCTTCTGGAGTCACCCACATGCAATGACAGATGGGGGAGGGGCTTGGCAAACTGTAAACAACCTCAGCACATGAGCAGATCCTGTTTGGAAGGGAAGGGGAACTGCTCCTCCTACTCTGTAGGGGAGGGACTTGGAACTGCTCTCTTTGAAGGTAGGGGCTATGTTCTGGGGCTTGACCATGTGATTATTTATCTTGAGGCTAGCAGCTTTGCTGCCCTACTGTGCTATCACTGTAAGGTGTCAGGTTGGTCCTCTTGAAGGCAGGGGCTACATTCTTGATCTTAGCATCCTGGGGAGAGCAGAGGCTCTGAGATTACTACTCTTCATCACAGGGAATGAGGGAAGAGGACCAGCAGAATCAAGTCTGGAGCTGAGATGTAAGCCAATCAAAGAAAAACCTCTTCTGGGTAGAAAGGAAAAGAAGGAAGGAGGGAAAAGAAGGGGGAGAAAACCTGAAAAGTTAGTTTGGTGTCTAAGGGGTGAGAACGCTGCTGCCCTTGGTATCAAGCAGACATGCCTGTGATCCTCCTCAGTCACATGATAGCCTTGTGGCCGCAGTCAAGCTACGTGACTTCTGTCATTCCCTAACCATGTTGCCATTCTCCCTCACTTCTTGCTTCCAGCATTAGAAATGAAACTCCTTGAGGACAATAACATCTGGATTTCCTTTATTTACAGCCTCTGAATTCCTTTCCTTATGCCTAACCCCTGCAGGAAGGACCAGAGGGTCTCCAGGAGACCATAGATGCTCAGAGCACTGCTAGAGAAACACAACAGATCCAGTAGCAGGTAAGTAAACTAGATGTGCAAACATTTATAACCTTCTGTTTCTGAAAGAAATGAAAAATGTATGAAAGACACGCTTACAAAATGATGTCCCCACCCCACTCCTGGGCAGACACCACATACTGGACAGTGAAGAAATGATTGGATTTGGTGACATTTGAACTGGACTTGACAAGATGGGCAAAACATGGCAGAGTGAACCTGAGCCTGACTCTGCCTCTGTAACTCAAAACAACAAGAAAAGAACCAAATAAGTCTCCCCTCCCCACCCCCACCGCCAATAATGGGAAGACAAAGACAAGAAAGACCAGTAGAGAAACTGAAAAGGAAATATAGTAAAGCAGGAGGCTCCCATCCAGAGACTAAAGATTGGGGTCTATCTGTAAGAAGGGGAGGAAAGGAGCTAGAATAATGATGGTGTAATTGGGCTCTGGTGTGTGCCCAGAGGGCCTTGAGTGGCATCTCCAGCTGGGAGACATGAGGGAGAAGATGGGCTCTGTCCATGTGGAGGATGCCAGGGAGCTGCTTCTGAAAGAATCATGAAGATGGGAAGTGCCTTGGAGAGAAAGGCTGTGGACCATGGGTAGATATTCCATAACTAGTTCCATTCAGCTCATCATATGGTGGGAAAGAGGCTCTTTGACTGGCTACAGAGGCCTTCACAAAGGCCTACCAGGTCCAGCTACCATGTTCCTGCCCCAGCACTCCCCCTGCAGTAATTACTGTGCTCTGCAGGGTAGCCTAAGGGCTTTGTAAGAGGGATGTTGTATAATGAAGCTTTACTTAGTCTAACTGATACAAAATGAAATGAAGTGAACCAAGTAAACAAGGTACAAATTCACTACGGCAGCAGAAATGGAAAGTGAGACCACAAAACAATTGAAAATAAGTGTTGTGAAATGGTAAAGAACAAGACTGGTTCAGAAAGAGAAAGGAGAAACCCCCACCCCATGCACACTCCTGTGAAGAGGTGAGGGTCCATGGGTGTGGAACATTGCAGACATTTTCAGGGTTGGGGTTTGGTTTTGCTTCTTTCTTAAATGCACAACAAGGACTGGAGTGTGCCCAAAGGGCATCAGAGTGCCTGGATGATGCAGATGCCTCGTGTTGGAAACCCTGCTGCCAAGAGCTTGATGATGGTGGGTAAAGATGGGGGAACATGCCTAGACCTTCTGTAATTGGTTCTGCTCTGCTAACCTTGGGGCTAGAAGAAGGTTTTCCACCAGGAATACTTCAGAAAGTACCCAGCAGTGCCTCAGACACTTTTCCTTCAGTGCTTTTGTGGTTTGATTCCTCCGCCTGTGGAGTCCAGTGAGGAGCAGTGCTGTAAGAGGAGAGACCATGTCCTCTTTTCCCCCTGAGGCAATGGGGCACTGTGAGGTGGACCTCAGTATTTGGCTCTGCCTTGGTCTTTTTGTTCTAGGTAAAGGAGGTTCGTCTGGAGGCACTCACCACATGAGTTTCCAAAGATCAGGACACTGAGCCTACAGGAATCCCAGAGTCATAGACCATGCTGGGTTCTGCAGCCAGCATTGGTGCCCTCAGGAGCAAAGAGTTACCTTGTAGACCCAGTCCCAGTTAGACGAGAATTCTTCCTGCAGCCATGCCATACCTGGATGGGAACTTGGTAGTATCAACAGATGCCAAAATTGTGCAGTCTCTGCCTACTCAGATTTAAGTGAGGCAGGCTACACTATGCCCCAAAGCTGGAGGATTAAAATATAGCATAGAATATAAGTCATAGGTGGAGGGAGCAACAAGGTACAGCAAGGAACATTTTTAGGGATGGGAGAGACCAGTCAGATGATCAGACAACTGGTGAGAAAGAGATTGAAGAGGACCCTTGGCCAGCACCGAGTTCAGGACCCCATTGCATTGCTCATTCACAGTTCAGTTTACACTGGTATACAGTATACAGTATACACAGTATACCCAGGGCATAGAGGAACACTAGTGCTTGTGGCTACAGGAGAGTGGGAGAACCTGATCACAGTTTCAGGAGTGCACTTGTGGCTACAAGGGACAAGGGCACTTCCTGGGTTAAGACCTGAGCACAGACCAGGAGAGCAGTAACCGCACCTTTCCTTAGCTCAAACCACTTTGGAAGAACTGAAATCTTTCAGACCCCTAGAACTTGATTGGAAAACAGCAATACAAAAAACTCAAAGCTTGTAGCAGTGGCCCCCTCCACCCCAGGAGCAGAGCTAACTTTAACACAAAGTTAAAAGTCAAGAAATAGTCTGGAAGAATGAGCAAAAAACATAAAGAAAAACAGAACCTGACCATAAAAAGTTACTATGGTGACAAGGAAGAACAAGACAGAAACTCAGAAGACAATGATATCAAAACAGCTGCAAGCAAAGTCTCAAGGAAAAACGTGAATTGGTCACAAGCCTAACAAGAATGCCTGGAAAAATCTCAAAAAGGATTTTTAAATTCATTTAAGAGAGATAAAGGAAAGATCGGGAAAAGAAATGAGAGCAATTCAAGAAAAATATTATAAGAGAGTCAACAGCTTGGTGAAAGAGACACAAAAAATGCTGAGGAAAATAACACCTTAAAAAAACAAAACTGATCAAATGGAAAAAGAGGTACAAAAATTTATGGAAGAAAAGAACTCCTTAAAAAGTAGAATTGCAACACTATAAAATATTTGGGAGTCTACCTGCCAAGACAAACTCAGGGTCTATATGAACACAATTACGAAACAGTTCTCACACAAATAAAGTCAGATCTAATTAAATGGAATAACATAAGTTGCTTGTGGTTAGGCTGAGCTAATATAATAAAAATTACAATTTTACCCAAATTAATTTACTTATTCAGTGCCATACCAATCAAACTACCAAAAATTATTTTACAGAACAGGATAAAGTAATAACAAAATTCATCTGGAAGAACAAAAAGTCCAGAATATCAAAGGAATTAATGAAAAGACATGCTAGGGAAGGTGGCCTAGCCAATGTACTATAAAGCGGCAGTCCTCAAAACTACCTGGTACTGGCTAAGAGAGTAGTAGATCAGTGGAATAGGATAGGTACGCAAGATGCAGAAGTCACTGACTATAGCAATCTACTCTTTGGTAAACCCAAAGAATCCAACTTCTGGGCTAAGAATTCACTATTTCACAAAAACTGCTGGGAAAATTGGAAAATGGTATGGCAGAAATTGGGCATAGACCCATATCTTACACCATATAAAAAAATAAAGTCAAAATGGGTGCATGATTTAGGAATAAAGGCTGATACTATAAGCAGTTTGGGAGAGCATGGAATAGTTTATCTCTCAGATTTATGAGAAAGCAAAGAAATCATGACCTAACAAGAGATGGAGAGCATTGCAAAATGTAAAATGGATAATTTTGATTATACTAAACTGAAAAGTTTTTGTATAAACAAAGCCAATGCAACAAAGATTAGGAGGGAAGCAGAAAATTGGGAGAAAATCTTTACAACCAATGTCTCTGATAAAGGCCTCACCTCTAAAATATACAGAAAACTGAGCTAAATTTATATGAGTAAAAGCCATTCCCCAATTGAGAAATGGTAAAAGGATATGATCAGACAGTTTTCAGAGGAAGAAATTAAAGATGTCTATAGGTATATGAAAAATGCTCTAAATCACCATTGATTAGAGAAATGCAAATCATAACAACTCTCAGGTACCACATCTCTCCTGTCAGATTGACTAACATGGAAAAACAGGAAAATCATAAATACTGGAGGGGGATGTGGGAAAATTGGAACATTGTTACATTGTTGGTGGAGTTGTGAACAGATCCAGTCATTTTGGAGAACAATTTGGAACTACGCCCAAAGGGCTATAAAAATGTTCATACCCTTTGACCCAGCAAGACCACTCCTAGGGCTATAACCCAAGGAGATCACACACTTCAGAAAGGGACCTGTATGTACAAAAATATTTATAGCTGCTCTTCTTGTGGTGGCAAAGAATTGGAAATCAAGGGGATGCCCATCAGCCGGGGAATGGCTGAACAAGTTGTCGTATATGGATGTAATGGAATACTATTGTGCTATAAGAAATGAGGAGCAGATGGACTTCATAACAACCTGGAAGGACCTACATGATCTAATGCTGAGTGAGAGGAGCAGAACCAGGAGAACATTATACACAACCACAGACATATTGATTCTGTGATTACTGACTTTGATAGACTTGACTCTCCTCAGCAATACAAGCTCAAAGACAGCTCCAAAGGACTCATGACAGAAAAGCTAGCTATATCCAGAGAAAGAACTGTGGAGTCTGAATGCAGATTGAGGCGAACTGTTTGCTCTCTTTTTTTTTCTCTTTTATTTTTTTTTTGGTTTTGCTTCTTCTCTCTCATGACTCATTCTGATGAGGGCACAGTCTCTGGGAACCCCTTGAACCCTTGAACTCTCCTTGAATCTTGCCACTCGACCTGGCCTTGGCCTGAGGCTATAACCATTAAGCCCAAATGCCTACCTTGCCCAGTCCTCTATTGTCCAGCTGTTTCCCACCCTTAATCCTGTTTCCCATCCTTAATCCTGATCAAAATATCTATACCCTAGCTGGCTACCCCAGCCCTTGATGGGTTGTCATTTCCATATGGCCTTCAGCTATTTCCCCCACCCTGGAGTCTGACCTCGTCCTTAAGTCCCTCCCTAGACCCCTCTTCTGGTCACCCCAGACCACCCCTCAATCCCTCCCACAACCTTTGTGTATATAATCTCCATCTTGCCTCCATGAGGTTGGTCAGAACCAATCTAGCTCAGATGGGTCTGGCCCTTTTTCCTTACAGGCGTCGCAAGGGGTGGGATCTCTCCGGGCAGGCTTATTTGGCTAACTCTTAATAAACTTTATCCCTTCCCTTGGCTGAGAAGGCTTGAGTCGAATTCTTTCGGCAGGACCCGGCGTGTCGGTACTTTGGGGTGTCGAGCACCTCTCACCCCAAACCCTCATCATTTATGGTTCCCTGAACCGGGAAGCACTGCTAATCTCAAGTTCTTCTCCAGCCAAGACTGAAGGTATGTGAGCCTCCCCCTCTCCCAATCTCCCTCCTCGCTCTCCAAACATTTTGGATGTGCTTCTCGGGCCTGACCTCAGCAGGTCCCAGTGGGTTGGACAGCTTGGTCCAGTGGTCTCAGTGAGTCGGACAGTCACTCTGTCCTGGTCAACCTGACGCTCTCTGGTGGTTCTCGGTGGGTCGGACAGCTTGGTCCAGTGGTCTCAGTGAGTCGGACAGTCACGCTGTCCTGGTCAACCTGACGCTCTCTGGTGGTTCTCGGTGGGTCGGACAGCTTGGTCCAGTGGTCTCAGTGAGTCGGACAGTCACACTGTCCTGGTCAACCTGACGCTATCAGGTGGTTCTCGGTCCAGTTGGACAGCTCGGTCCAGTGGTCTCAGTGAGTCAGACAGTCACGCTGTCCTGGTCAACTCAACCTGACGCTATCAGGTGGTTCTCGGTCCAGTGGTCATGTCGAAGGACATGGACGGATGCCCCATCCGGAAGCATGTGCCAGATTCTTTCAATTGTTTCGGCGCTGGGAATTTGGGAAAGTTTCAGGTACTTCTGTATATTTTGCTTTCTTGTTTTATTTTGTTTGTCTCCCAACAATTACTCCTAACTTCTCCTTTACTAAGGAGGAAGGAATTTCCAGCCGAAGGGACCCCACGCCCTGCCTCTACTGCAGGACCTGCAACATCTATCACCATGGGCCCTATCCCCAAGGCAATCCCTACTCAGGTTCCAGCCTCGGGCCCTGCCCCCACGGCAATATCTCCTCCCCTAGCCCCTCTCTCTGAGGTAGCACCCACTTGGGTCTCTGGGGTATCTTCCCCTCTGACCTCTACCCCTCCTCAGGTACTAGCTGATCTCCCTTGCCAGGCAGATGCCCTGGCCTTGCAGTCTAATCTACTTCAGCCCCAAGCTCCAGGTCCCACAGCGCCTTCAAGGCTTTTTCCCCTGAGGGAAATGCCTGCCTCCCCTGCTGGGACAAGGAGATTGCATGATCCATTCTCCATTTCAGATCTCATCCAAATTAAAGAAAAACTGGGGAGATACTCAGAAGATCCCACTAAGTTTACTGAGGGTTTTAGGGATCTGTCCCTGCAATTTGAACTTTCTTGGTGTGATTTGCATATCCTCTTCTCTACCTGTTGTACCACTGAGGAGAAGAGGAGAATATGGGAACACGCTCAAAAATTTGGGGACAGTTTGGCTAGCAATAACCCCATAAAATATCCCCCAGGAACAGCTGCTGTTCCAACTAGTGACCCAGGATGGCATTATCAAAGGAGTGAGGATAGAGAAAAGAGAGACCATATGGTAATTTGCCTGTTAGAAGGCTAAGAACTGCATTTCAAAAGCAAATAAATTTTCAAAAAATTAGGGAGATTACTCAGGGAGAAAAAGAAAACCTTGCCCTTTTCCAAGCCCGGCTAGTAGAAGCTATTAAGAAGTATACAAATTTGGATCCTGATTCTATTGAAGGGGCGGCAACAGTTAATATGTATTTCATTAATCAGTCTGCCCCAGATATTAGGAGGAAACTGCAGAAATTGGCAATGGGACCCCAAACACCTCAGGCCCAATTACTGGAGACAGCATTCGGAGTGTTCAATAATAGAGACTTAGTCCAGGCAGAGGAAAAAGCCAGAGACAGAGAACATGCCCAATTCTTGGCGGCTGCCATGGCCAGGAGATTGCCGGAGGGTGCTTCTGGCAACTTTGGCAAAGGGGAAACCTGCTTTCGATGTCACAAGGAGGGTCACTGGTCTAAGGAGTGCCCCTCTAGGGCGCCCCCCTGGAAGAAGCCTCTAGGATCCACGCCTCCGGGACCATGCCCAGCATGTCCCCGAGGTTGGAAAAGTGGTAGAGCCTCCTCCCAGCACCCTGTCCTCCAGTCTTCTCAAGACTCGGAAGGAGGGGAAAGCCTGGGGCTTGGCTGTGCTCCCACTTTCTCCACCTCTCTCGAGGAGCCCTGGGCAAAATCGAGGCAGAAGGTAAGGTTACCCACTTTATCACGGCTATGTTCTCTTGTTTTAACTAATTGCTCTGGCCCCACATGCCCCTAGACCCATCAAGTCATGGGCATCAAGGATCTGTTGTCTGAACACTCCTTCTCTGGCCCTGCCCCCTTTTGGGGAAGGGACCTGATGGTGAAATTGGGAAGCCAATTTTCTATAGTTAAACCTCATAACTCCCTTTTCCCCCTGTTTCCCAGACCTCCCCATGTTCCCCCAGAGGCGTGGGAGAGGGTTGAGGCCAATTGTTTGGGATCAGGGAATTCCTGGGCAAGCTACTTCTGCCACCCCAGCCATAGTTCCCCTCCATAGCCTTCAATATCCAATTAAGCCCAAGGCTTGGGAGGGACTGCAACCATTAATTGGCACTCAAGGCCCTGACTCACTCCCTCTAGAGTGGGGCCCCTACCCAGCACAAGCTTTTGGGACTTTGAAAACTAAACTGACCACCACTCCAGCATTAGCTTACCTAATCTAGAAAAACCTTTCACTCACTCTGCTGAAGGAAGGAGAGGACAGGCTTTGGAAATTCTAATCCAGTCCTTAGGATCTGACCCCTGTTTTCCAAAACAATTAGATTCTCTGGCTGCTACAGCCATTCCAATTGAGGAAGCTTCTAAGCCTCTAGCAGACCAGCCCCTAGAAGCTCTGCCTTGCCAGAGCACCCTGGAAGCAGAGGGCCACCAGTGCCTGGCTAACCACAGGCTCACCAAACATCAAACCTTGCTCTTAGATATCCCCGACCTAATTTGGATGTGCTACACACTCCTGAACCCCGAAGCAGAACAAGTGGTTAGGAGAGCTAGGTATGAAATTGTCATCTTTAATTCCCACCAGGGATATTGTCCTTTCTCTGTACTCCTGTACTGTCTGTTTTGTTGTTTGCTTAACTTCCTTGCCAGGTTTGTCTCCTCCAGTCTCCAAGCCATCAACTTCCAGATGACTGTGCACCCCTTGAACTGGACCCATCAAGCCAGCTCTACGCCCCTTGTCAGCAGGAAGCAATTCCAGAAGCTGAGACCTTTGTCCCTGACCCCAAAAGAATTTGGGTCCCATTTGTTTGAGGGGGGAATGATGAGGGCACAGTCTCTAGGAACCCCTTAAACCCTTGAACTCTCCTTGAATCTTGCCACTCGACCTGGCCTTGGCCTGAGGCTATAACCATTAAGCCCAAATGCCTACCTTGCCCAGTCCTCTATTGTCCAGCTGTTTCCCACCCTTAATCCTGTTTCCCATCCTTAATCCTGATCAAAATATCTATACCCTAGCTCTGTTACCCTAGCCCTTTATGGTCTGTCATTTCCATATAGCCTTCAGCTATTTCCCCCACCCTGGAGTCTGACTTCATCCTTAAGTCCCTCCCTAGACCCCTCTTCTGGTCACCCCAGACCACCCCTCAATCCCTCCCACAACCTTTGTGTATATAATCTCCATCTTGCCTCCATGAGGTTGGTCAGAACCAATCTAGCTCAGATGGGTCTGGCCCTTTTTCCTTACAGGCGTCGCAAGGGGTGGGATCTCTCGGGGCAGGCTTATTTGGCTAACTCTTAATAAACTTTATCCCTTCCCTTGGCTGAGAAGGCTTGAGTTGAATTCTTTCGGCAGGACCCGGCGTGTTGGTACTTTGGGGTGTTGAGCACCTCTCACCCCAAACCCTCATCAATTCCATTGGTCATAATTCTTCTTTGCAACTTGACTATTATGTAAATAAGTTCAATGTGAAGGTTGATGTAGAATCTATATCAGCCTGCATGCTATCTTAGGGGGGAGGGGGAGGAGAAGGAAGGGAGGAAAATTTGAAACTCAAGAACATGTAAAACTAAGTGTTGTAAACTAAAAATAAAAAATCTAATTTAAAATAAAGTAAAATAAGATAAAAAGTAGAAGTGGCCAAATTGAGAAAGAAATACAAAAGCTCACAGAAGAAAATAATTACTTAAAATTTAGCATTGGGCAAGTCAAAGCTAATGACTCCACAAGACACCGAGAAAAAATTAAACAAAATCAAAAGAATGAAAAAATAGAAGAAAATGCGAAGTATCTCGTTAGAAAAACAACTGACTTGGAAAATAGGTCGAGGAGAGATAATTTAAGATTTATTGGACTACATGAAAGCCATGATCCAAAAAGAGCCTAGACATCGTCTTTCAAGAAGTGATCAAGGAAAACCACCTTGATGTTTGGATCCAGAGGTTAAATAGAAATTGAAAGACTACCAATCCCAAAATGGAAATTCTTAGCAATATCATACCCAACCTCTAGAGCTGTCAGGTCACAGAGAAAATACTTCAAGTAGCCAAAAAGTGATAATTCAAATATCATGGAGCCACAGTCAGTATCCCACAAAATTTAGTGGCTTCCACATTAAGGGATCAGAGGGCTTGGAACATGGCATTCCAGAAGGAAAAGGATCTAGGATTAGAGTAATCTACCTAGCAAAAGTGAATATAATCTTTCAGGAGAGAAAATAATTATTTAATGAAATACAAGACTTTCTGGCCTCCCCCATGAAAAGACCAGAGTTGAATAGAAGCGTGTATGCAGGAATTTCCATGCATAGGTCACAGAGACAAAGCAACTAATGTTCCCTGCCTTCAAGGGGATTGCATTCTCCCACGGGCATGGAACATGTAATAAAAATCTGAAGAGAATGAAATAAAATCTGAATTAAATTGATAATTGAACCTATGGAGGCTAGTGAGCTTATCGAGGGAGGTTATCAGTAAAAAGAGAAGAAGATTCAGGGCAGAGCCTTGGGGTCACCCACAGCTGTAGGATGGGGCACGGAAGAAGATCTAGCAGGAGAAACCAAGCTGGTTATACAAATAGGGGAAGAAGCAGAACAGTGCATCATTATTTTTTTTTAAAAAGGGAAAAGAGAATACTTGAAAGGAAGTAGAGATGTCAATGGTGTTGACTTCTGTGCAGACATAGAGAAGAAGGAGGATGGCAAAAATGTGATTTAGCGATTGGTGATTTTAAAGAGAGCATTTCATTTGGGAGGTAGGTTAAGGAGTCAGATTGATGAGGGCACAGTCTCTGGGAACCCCTTGAACCCTTGAACTCTCCTTGAATCTTGCCACTCGACCTGGCCTTGGCCTGAGGCTATAACCATTAAGCCCAAATGCCTACCTTGCCCAGTCCTCTATTGTCCAGCTGTTTCCCACCCTTAATCCTGTTTCCCATCCTTAATCCTGATCAAAATATCTATACCCTAGCTGGCTACCCCAGCCCTTGATGGGTTGTCATTTCCATATGGCCTTCAGCTATTTCCCCCACCCTGGAGTCTGACCTCGTCCTTAAGTCCCTCCCTAGACCCCTCTTCTGGTCACCCCAGACCACCCCTCAATCCCTCCCACAACCTTTGTGTATATAATCTCCATCTTGCCTCCATGAGGTTGGTCAGAACCAATCTAGCTCAGATGGGTCTGGCCCTTTTTCCTTACAGGCGTCGCAAGGGGTGGGATCTCTCCGGGCAGGCTTATTTGGCTAACTCTTAATAAACTTTATCCCTTCCCTTGGCTGAGAAGGCTTGAGTCGAATTCTTTCGGCAGGACCCGGCGTGTCGGTACTTTGGGGTGTCGAGCACCTCTCACCCCAAACCCTCATCATTTATGGTTCCCTGAACCGGGAAGCACTGCTAATCTCAAGTTCTTCTCCAGCCAAGACTGAAGGTATGTGAGCCTCCCCCTCTCCCAATCTCCCTCCTCGCTCTCCAAACATTTTGGATGTGCTTCTCGGGCCTGACCTCAGCAGGTCCCAGTGGGTTGGACAGCTTGGTCCAGTGGTCTCAGTGAGTCGGACAGTCACTCTGTCCTGGTCAACCTGACGCTCTCTGGTGGTTCTCGGTGGGTCGGACAGCTTGGTCCAGTGGTCTCAGTGAGTCGGACAGTCACGCTGTCCTGGTCAACCTGACGCTCTCTGGTGGTTCTCGGTGGGTCGGACAGCTTGGTCCAGTGGTCTCAGTGAGTCGGACAGTCACACTGTCCTGGTCAACCTGACGCTATCAGGTGGTTCTCGGTCCAGTTGGACAGCTCGGTCCAGTGGTCTCAGTGAGTCAGACAGTCACGCTGTCCTGGTCAACTCAACCTGACGCTATCAGGTGGCTCTCGGTCCAGTGGTCATGTCGAAGGACATGGACGGATGCCCCATCCGGAAGCATGTGCCAGATTCTTTCAATTGTTTCAGCGCTGGGAATTTGGGAAAGTTTCAGGTACTTTCTGTATATTTTGCTTTCTTGTTTTATTTTGTTTGTCTCCCAACAATTACTCCTAACTTCTCCTTTACTAAGGAGGAAGGAATTTCCAGCCGAAGGGACCCCACGCCCTGCCTCTACTGCAGGACCTGCAACATCTATCACCATGGGCCCTATCCCCAAGGCAATCCCTACTCAAGTTCCAGCCTCGGGCCCTGCCCCCACGGCAATATCTCCTCCCCTAGCCCCTCTCTCTGAGGTAGCACCCACTTGGGTCTCTGGGGTATCTTCCCCTCTGACCTCTACCCCTCCTCAGGTACTAGCTGATCTCCCTTGCCAGGCAGATGCCCTGGCCTTGCAGTCTAATCTACTTCAGCCCCAAGCTCCAGGTCCCACAGCGCCTTCAAGGCTTTTTCCCCTGAGGGAAATGCCTGCCTCCCCTGCTGGGACAAGGAGATTGCATGATCCATTCTCCATTTCAGATCTCATCCAAATTAAAGAAAAACTGGGGAGATACTCAGAAGATCCCACTAAGTTTACTGAGGGTTTTAGGGATCTGTCCCTGCAATTTGAACTTTCTTGGCGTGATTTGCATATCCTCTTCTCTACCTGTTGTACCACTGAGGAGAAGAGGAGAATATGGGAACACGCTCAAAAATTTGGGGACAGTTTGGCTAGCAATAACCCCATAAAATATCCCCCAGGAACAGCTGCTGTTCCAACTAGTGACCCAGGATGGCATTATCAAAGGAGTGAGGATAGAGAAAAGAGAGACCATATGGTAATTTGCCTGTTAGAAGGCCTAAGAACTGCATTTCAAAAGCAAATAAATTTTCAAAAAATTAGGGAGATTACTCAGGGAGAAAAAGAAAACCTTGCCCTTTTCCAAGCCCGGCTAGTAGAAGCTATTAAGAAGTATACAAATTTGGATCCTGATTCTATTGAAGGGGCGGCAACAGTTAATATGTATTTCATTAATCAGTCTGCCCCAGATATTAGGAGGAAACTGCAGAAATTGGCAATGGGACCCCAAACACCTCAGGCCCAATTACTGGAGACAGCATTCGGAGTGTTCAATAATAGAGACTTAGTCCAGGCAGAGGAAAAAGCCAGAGACAGAGAACATGCCCAATTCTTGGCGGCTGCCATGGCCAGGAGATTGCCGGAGGGTGCTTCTGGCAACTTTGGCAAAGGGGAAACCTGCTTTCGATGTCACAAGGAGGGTCACTGGTCTAAGGAGTGCCCCTCTAGGGCGCCCCCCTGGAAGAAGCCTCTAGGATCCACGCCTCCGGGACCATGCCCAGCATGTCCCCGAGGTTGGAAAAGTGGTAGAGCCTCCTCCCAGCACCCTGTCCTCCAGTCTTCTCAAGACTCGGAAGGAGGGGAAAGCCTGGGGCTTGGCTGTGCTCCCACTTTCTCCACCTCTCTCGAGGAGCCCTGGGCAAAATCGAGGCAGAAGGTAAGGTTACCCACTTTATCACGGCTATGTTCTCTTGTTTTAACTAATTGCTCTGGCCCCACATGCCCCTAGACCCATCAAGTCATGGGCATCAAGGATCTGTTGTCTGAACACTCCTTCTCTGGCCCTGCCCCCTTTTGGGGAAGGGACCTGATGGTGAAATTGGGAAGCCAATTTTCTATAGTTAAACCTCATAACTCCCTTTTCCCCCTGTTTCCCAGACCTCCCCATGTTCCCCCGGAGGCGTGGGAGAGGGTTGAGGCAATTGTTTGGGATCAGGGAATTCCTGGGCAAGCTACTTCTGCCACCCCAGCCATAGTTCCCCTCCATAGCCTTCAATATCCAATTAAGCCCAAGGCTTGGGAGGGACTGCAACCATTAATTGGCACTCAAGGCCCTGACTCACTCCCTCTAGAGTGGGGCCCCTACCCAGCACAAGCTTTTGGGACTTTGAAAACTAAACTGACCACCACTCCAGCATTAGCTCTACCTAATCTAGAAAAACCTTTCACTCACTCTGCTGAAGGAAGGAGAGGACAGGCTTTGGAAATTCTAATCCAGTCCTTAGGATCTGACCCCTGTTTTCCAAAACAATTAGATTCTCTGGCTGCTACAGCCATTCCAATTGAGGAAGCTTCTAAGCCTCTAGCAGACCAGCCCCTAGAAGCTCTGCCTTGCCAGAGCACCCTGGAAGCAGAGGGCCACCAGTGCCTGGCTAACCACAGGCTCACCAAACATCAAACCTTGCTCTTAGATATCCCCGACCTAATTTGGATGTGCTACACACTCCTGAACCCCGAAGCAGAACAAGTGGTTAGGAGAGCTAGGTATGAAATTGTCATCTTTAATTCCCACCAGGGATATTGTCCTTTCTCTGTACTCCTGTACTGTCTGTTTTGTTGTTTGCTTAACTTCCTTGCCAGGTTTGTCTCCTCCAGTCTCCAAGCCATCAACTTCCAGATGACTGTGCACCCCTTGAACTGGACCCACCAAGCCAGCTCTACGCCCCTTGTCAGCAGGAAGCAATTCCAGAAGCTGAGACCTTTGTCCCTGACCCCAAAAGAATTTGGGTCCCATTTGTTTGAGGGGGGAATGATGAGGGCACAGTCTCTGGGAACCCCTTGAACCCTTGAACTCTCCTTGAATCTTGCCACTCGACCTGGCCTTGGCCTGAGGCTATAACCATTAAGCCCAAGTGCCTACCTTGCCCAGTCCTCTATTGTCCAGCTGTTTCCCACCCTTAATCCTGTTTCCCATCCTTAATCCTGATCAAAATATCTATACCCTAGCTCTGTTACCCCAGCCCTTTATGGTCTGTCATTTCCATATAGCCTTCAGCTATTTCCCCCACCCTGGAGCCTGACCTCTTCCTTAAGTCCCTCCCTAGACCCCTCTTCTGGTCACCCCAGACCACCCCTCAATCCCTCCCACAACCTTTGTGTATATAATCTCCATCTTGCCTCCATGAGGTTGGTCAGAACCAATCTAGCTCAGATGGGTCTGGCCCTTTTTCCTTACAGGCGTCGCAAGGGGTGGGATCTCTAGGGGCAGGCTTATTTGGCCAACTCTTAATAAACATTATCCTTTCCCTTGGCTGAGAAAGCTTGAGTCGAATTCTTTCGGCATGACCCGGTGTGTCGGTACTTTGGGGTGTCGAGCACCTCTCACCCCAAACCCTCATCAATAGGATCAACAATTCCTATATGTGATGGAAATGCAATTGATGTCATCTGAAATTTGTTGTTCTTAGATTTTGTAATTTGAAAAGACTATTACGCAATTTTAATCGGAGTTTGATATATGTGAATTGGGTGCTTTTAAAGGATGTGATGAGAATTTGGTAATTTTAAATTGTCATATTTGGTTTAGAAATGTACTTACCTAGACAGAAATGAGTAGTTCAAACTTTACACACATAATAATATTTAGGGCTTAAAGTTGTATTAGATCAAGAAGTTAGACAATTGCTGTAACCTAAGAAATTATAAACTTCCAAGTTTTGTCTTTTATTTAAAAGGAAGTTCAATTGAAATTGTTTTTGTTATAAGTCAGGAATTTGTGCAGAGGCCCTTTGGGGTTCTCTTGTGATCTCTGTCAGTTGAGGATACGTTGTGAACTGTTAAACTGTGGCTTTGTAGACAATGATCGTTTCTTTACAATGCTAAGTTTTGGGCCTTAAAAATTAAAAGAACTAGACGGAGAACTAGGAAAAACCATTCATGCTTTCCTCAAGTAGCATCCAAATGTCTAGGGAAGACGTGAAAAGAGAGAGGAGGAAGGGGCCAAATTATTTCATCCTTGTTGAATGCAAATAGAGGTGATCCTTCCCTTGAGTTATCTTGCTAATTCTGAGAAGGCTGCAGGAAGGAGACTGATAGCAATTTGGCCCTCACATACCTTATCTATAATCCCTTAGCTTTTACAAATTCGTTTGGGAGGGGAAGAAATACATAGTTTTTTTATGTGTTTCTTCTTTTCTGCTAAGTCTTCACCTACCATCTCTCATCTGGCCCATTTAAGAGGAATTCCTATGAAAAAAGTTTTTTTTAAAGGTCCTGGTAAACTTTTATTGTACCAGAAGCGAGCAAGACACACCACAGAGTATAAGTTTTAAGTGGAGAATTTATTAGCCTGCGGCCATCGGGGGCACCACAAATCAATGGCAAATGTGTTTGGGCGATGGCTTGGCTTATATAGGATATGGGGGTACAGAGTAGGGGGGAAGAGGAACAAAGGTCCTGGCTGATCAAAAGATTCAGTCAGGTTATCTTACTAGTGGGATAATCTCATTTACATTCCTTGGTGGAGTCAGAGTCCCAGGGATATCTCCCAGGAAGGGTCTGTCAAGTTATCTCTCAGTGGTATGGTCCTATCTATTGACATTCCAGGAAGGAGCCAAGGAGTCTCAGGGATATCTGCTAGACAGGATCTGCCAGGTTATCTCTCAGTGGGATGGTCCTATCTATTGACATTTCAGGAAGGAGCCATGGAGTCCCAGGGGGTTTGCTAAATACCAAAGATATCTGAATCCATTCTTTCTGGCGGGGCTTGTCAGTAGCTAGGGGTTACTCAGGGGTTCCTAATTTTCCTTGTATTACACTTTGTTATTGCAATAAAAGCTAATTTAATTGAGTACCCCATTACAACACCTTTTTGACTAAAGAATTTTTGTGATATCTAGAAATTCTGTAATAACAAAGAATTCAGTTGTTACAATACTTTGAAAATATAGGAGTGTGATTTTCAAGCTATATCATCTAAAGATATATATTTATGTATGTTAATCTGGAGGTTTATGGACTAATTGGTGATGGCACTTTGGGAATATGAACGAATCCCAATGTTTAAAGGTTATTTTGCTTTAAGAAGGGAAAATCCTTTAAAATGTTCTGTAAAATCTTTTTTTGTATGATTTTCAGAAGGCCTGCTGAATTTCCACCTGTAAGCTAGTTGGTTGCAGTTCCTACTGTGAGTTTTCCAGGTTCTGGGTCAGAACCTTGTCTGTGGAAGTCTTGGGGGAGGGTGGTTAAAGCATGTGTTTTATGTACCCCAGGAAAAGCCCATTCAATGTCTTATTCTACATTTTTGAGTAAGGAGGCAGTCTGCATTCCTTACTCATCCCTCCCCTAGTTTAAATAAGAAGAAAGAGTTCACCTGTCAGAAGGAAGGGGGAAGGGCAACAATTACTGGAATTTGAGTTTTTACTGAAAGAAAGAATAGTAGGGGTCTCAAACCTGGCTTTATAGTGTTAAACCTGAAAATTTGGTTGAAGGAAACAACAGAGCTAGGTGATAGAAAAATCCATGTTGTTTATTATTTTTCCCTTAAAGCATAGCGGAGCTAGCTTACTTGTACGTACAAGGAGTCAGAGTATAAACTCTGGCTACCTGAACAAAGCAATGAGAAAACTTATATACGTTATTTTAGCAGAGCTAGCAAGCCTGTATGACCTCATTTTTATGACCCTCATGTATGTTTAACCATGATACAAGAAGAGGATTTCCCTTAATGAATAGGGTTGTAAAGGATGTTGACAAAAGTCAGTTGAAACTACAGCCCAGTGTCTCTGTGTCTCATTACATTCCATAACATAGTATATGCCTGTAGAATATTAAGCAAGGTAATCTCTCTTGGGGTTAGGGTAATGTCCTTAATGATCTGGCCTTGTTGACAGAGGTAAGGGTATTTCCTGAGCAAACTTTTAGAGAGAACAAAGAAGCCCAGGTCCTGGATCTTCATCCAGTTACTCATTAAATCAGGCTCTGGGTCTACTTGAAATTAAAAATGATATAAAATAGTATAATATTCTCCACATTTCCTCCTTTTGGTCAAAGGTAAGCTGAAAGCTTCACCTGAAGACCAATTAAGGTATGGCTAAAAATCCTTATCTAGGTGGATTCAGGTTTTTTTTTTTCTCTTTCTGTGTTTGGACATCCCCAGAGATGCACAGTAATTATAAACTACTTGTAAACAAGCAGGGGGAGCAAGTTACAAGGGGTATCAGTAGGGAGTACAATGGGGAAACTGGAACACCTAAGTAGAATAAGCTAAAGACACAAGAGGTACAGGTAAACAGTCTTGGGACCCCAGCAGACTCAGAAAGGGAAAGAGCAGTTCTTCGTTCAGGTTCTGGTCCAGGCTCTTGGTAAGGTTGCCTGCATCTGATGCTGTCCCCTTCAGGCTCTTTGAAACTAGAGGGCTCAGATGTCCACTCAGGAGCACGGGCAATCATCAGATGTGATAGAAGGATCAAGGAGTCCATATCCACATGTTGGCAGCTAAATTTTGTACCTCGTATAAGAGTCCTTTAAAATATAAAGGTCCAACCATAAATTGAATTCATCTTCCTTTTAAAATCATCAGACAGATACTTTACAAAGGAGATATAATTTCACTTGTAATAATATCTTATACAATTTCCTTGTGCAAAAATCCAAAATTAAGATCTTATTACTAAAACACACTTATTAGCTTGAATTTCCACGATTGATAAATTTTTGGAGCCAATCATACACATCTGTATATAATTCTTAGAGGAATCAATTTGATCCTATTGCTTTTTCCTCAAAATTTGCTATCCTATTTAATTAGACATTTATCACATTGCATCTTTGCCTTATTACTTTGTCTAATCATTTCCTCCTTTTGGAGGATGTTATCTCTATATCCTTCTGATCTTTATTTGGTCATGAACATAGGTTAAAATTGTAAGCTATTCATTCCTGTATCCTATTATAATAACTCAGAGATATTCCAATATTCATCTGTTGCCTAATAGATTTAGCATAGTGCTTACAGAACTTCTTGATAATATAAATTTGCTATGAAAGAAACGAGGGACAATGTCATATATCTTAACAGAAGGAAAGAACTTCCTTAGCTCTGTTTGATTGCAGGCATGAGTCATATCTGTTAGCCAATCTTATAGTCACCAGGTGCTGAAAGCAGGGCTTAGGAGTAATCAGGTGGGGATTTTCCTTTTCAGAAAGGAAATAGCAGAATTGGGAAATAGATTCAGGAAGATCCTACCTAGGTTGTGTCCAAGGTCATCTTCAAGACTTTCTCCCAGGCATAGACATCCACCTTTAAGAATTCTCAGTCTGTCATGCCTGCCATTCCACTACTGGCTTCATGTGACCTATTCCTGTAATCAGAGCTTAAAACAATATTAAATTGTAGTCCCATAAAATCTTAAATAGCAAATAAATATCCTTCAGATAGGACTGTCCCAAATTTCATTGAGCTAATAATTGTCAAATCAAATCAAGCTGCATAACTTTTTTGTCTTCTAAAATACTTTCTCACACTCTCAACTTAACTTAAACCATTTGAAACTAGTATTCCTTTGGGACAGGAGAGGCTTAGCTAACTTCCATTTATCCCCAAACTTTCTTATCTCCCTTTCCTATTTTCCCTCAACCTTAATTTACCTTTCCAAAACTTTCAAACCCAGTACTCAGTTTTCCTTTAAATTTCAACCATAAGATGAAACAATTCATAAGTTAGTACTTTCATTGTCATAACTGTGTATACTGGAATCCCATTCCACGTCTTAAACACACAAAGACACAAAAAAAAGGGGATTTGTTTTTCGTGATAACTCATTCTAAAAGAAAGGAACACTTATTAGAGAGATCTGCCATCTCATCTCCCCCTGAGGGTGGGTTCTTTTCCATCAGAAGGCAAGCTTCACTAATAAGAACCGTATCCTTAAGACCCACATCCTCCTCAAAACCCAATCTTATCCTAAAAACGCATCACTTTTGCTGACTTTAAAAAGCCAGGTTTTTTTTTTTTTTAGGCTTCTGACCCCTACTGTTCTTTCTTTCAGTAAAAACTCAAATCCCAGTAATTTTTGCCCCTCTCCTTTCCTTCCCTTCTGACACGTGGGCTAAGGTGAATCTTCTTATCTAAACTAAAGGCGGGGAGGAGTAAGGAATTCAGACTGTCTTTTCCAACCTCCTTACTCAAAAAAGAACCTTGAATAAGACACTGAATGGGTGAGTCTATAGATAAGCATTAATTCTAATAATTCTAATAAGGTTCTCACCCAGAAACTCCGACAACTCACAATAGGTTTGAACTGCAACCAATTGGCTTATAGGTGGAAATTCAGCGGGCCTTCTAAAATTATACAAAAAGATTTTACAGAACATTTTCCAAAAGTATTTTCCTTAAAGCAAATTAACCCTTAAATACTGGAATTCATTAACTAAGTTGGTGCCAAATGTCCTCATTCTCAAATATTGCCCAGAATTCCTAGATATTACAAGTTCCTTAGTCAAAAAGTGTTATAATGGGAGGACACTTAGTTTCTATAAATTACATACCCAATTAAATTTACCTTATCACAATAATAAGGTTTACCAGGACTTTAAAAAGCTTTTTCCAGAGTAATCCCTCTACACAGAAAACCACACAAGATTGATAAGAATTCATGACTAGATGGCTTCAAAAGTTCTTGTTTCAGTTAAAACCCTCAATTTTTTAATTAACTACAATTCCTAATCTAATAACATCCAGATTATAAGAGGAATTATTTTAATCACTAGTGGTAACATTTTAATTTCTAAGGCCCAATACTTAGAAAAGATTATTGCCTTTAAAACCATATTTTTTCAATATTGCTGATACATCTGTTTGTCAAATTATACAATTTAGAATATAACAGTGCCCTAAACATAGTTATGCTTTTTAAAACTTGAAACAACCCATTTATCAGTTAGGTGAACATATTTCTAAATCTCCATGCACAGAGAATCTTTCATCTCATCATTTGAAACTGTGTGGGACGAGTGAAGACCTCTCATAAAAGGAAACAAATTAGATAAATAGAAATAAGTAGGATAGTGAGTCCCATTTCTCTACTTAGATATTTTCCTTTCTGTAAAGCCATTTCTCTACTTAGATGTTTTCCCCTCCACAAGCTTAGCTAGTGACCGTAAGGCCCCCGAGGTTAAGAACAGGACACAAGATGCTGGCATCCTGTGTATTTACCTAATGGCGAGAGGCCTGAAAGAAAGAAGGGTTGAGGTGAATAAGTCAGCAACCATAAAATCCTCTGAACATAAGGATAGGACACAGGATGCTCACCCCCTGTGTATTGACCCCAGGATAAGGGACCCTCAGCTCAGCAGAAAAATGAATGAAAAGCCGGAAAGCCAGGTGCAATGTAGACGTGCAAGACCAGTTAGGTATGAATGATGGGAGACAAGGTGTAAGGGTGCTGGGGATATCCGTCACAGATGTAAGGGTGATGGGAAAGGCTAGTTTGCCACAGATGTGAAGATGAGGTAACCAACAACTAATTCCTGCCTGTTACCGATAACTGAACTGTTTGTTCAATCGTCATTGTCATTGTTATTAAGACAGATTTACTACCTTGAGGTTGATAGTAGAATGAAATAAGAATGGTGTCTGTCACCTGCTTGTCAAAAATAACCATACTGTTTGTTCCTTGCCATTGTCCCTGGGTAGATTTATCGCGTCCAGATTGTACCCTCAAAGTTTACATCTGCAAGCTGAGAGGAAGGAGGTTGGGAGGGGGAATTGTGGTTAGGGACCTATATAAACACCCCAATTTTCTGTGTCCAGCGCGCTCTGACACTGAGAGGACCCCCAGTCCTTTTGATGTCCGGGTTGCCCTTTCCTGTAGGATCGTAATAAATTTTCCTTTCTACTTTCACCTTGAGATGCCTCTGTTGTTAATTTTTGGATTCGTAAAATCCATCCCACACAGCAAGATGATGTTTTTAGAATAAGATTAGGTTTTGAGGAGAATGTGGGTCTTAAGGATACAGTTTTTATTAGTGAAGCTTGCCATCTGATGGGAAAGAACCCTCCCTCAGGGGGAGATGATGTGGCAGATCTCTTTAATCAGAAATAAGCAGGTAGTGACAAAAGAGAAATTATCTGCCAGAATCTGTTACCATTGTGAAAAAAGTTGTTTTTTAAAAAATGGGAAATTGGATAAATGCATATATGTGAAATCTTGTTGTTTTAATCAAATGACTGATTATATTGGTACTCTTGTATAGCCAAATGAAAGATAACATGGTTTCTAAAGTGTTAATGAGAATAATTTGGGAAAAAGGGAAGAGAAGTTTTATGAGACAATATTGTTAACAAATGTAAGGTTGAATCATTATCCCATAGACTAAGGCTGGGATTTTAAAGTTATATTGTATTTATGTGAAATAGAGTTCTTAGATGTTATAAAGTGATATAAAAGCAATTAGGTATTGATACAAATAGTGTAATTAATTACTGCGACTAAATCAGAGACATCTTCAGTTTAGGGGAACAATTCTAGAAGTATTTTGGAAAATGTTTTTGTGATTTTAAGTGAGAGTTAGAGCTTAACAATGTGTATAAGGCTTAATCCCTGAAGTGTTCTTTTTTCCTCCAGAAGGAGTTAACAGGGACAATCCATCAACTTGTGAGGTCAGTCACTAACCTCTTTTGTTTGTTTAAGCAAGCTGGAATGGGATTCCAGTATACACAGTTATGTCAGTAAAAAGTACTAACTTATGAGTTGTTTTGTCTTATGGTTGAAATGTAAAGGGACACTGAGTAATAGGTTTGAAAGGTTTGGAAAGGTAAATAAAAGCTTGAGGGGATACGAAAGGCAGATGAGAAAGTTTGGGGACAAACAGGAGTTAGCTAAGCCTCCCCTGTCCTGAGAATGATAGTTTCAGGAGGTTTTAGCAAGTTGGGAAAGAGTGTGAGGAAGTATTTAGAAGCTGGAAATGTTATGTAGCTTGATTTGATAATTATTAGCTCAATGAAATTTGGGACAGTCTCATCTGAAGGATATTTATTTGCTATTTAAGATTTTATGGGACTACAATTTAATATTGTTTTAAGCTCTGATTACAGGTTAGGCCACATGAAGCCAGTAGTAGAATGGCAGGCATTATAAGCTGAGAACTTAAAGGGATGTCTGTGCCTGGGAAAAAGTCTTGAAGACGACCTTGGACACAGCCTAGGTAGGATCTTCCTGATTTTATTTTCCAACTCTGCTATTTCCTTTCTGAAAAGGAAAGTCCCCACCTGGTTACTCCTAAGCCCTGCTTTCAGCACCTGGTGACTACAAGATTGGCTATCAGATATGACTCATGCCTGGAATCAAACAGAGCTAAGGAAGTTCTTTCCTTCTGCTAAGATATATGACATAGTCCCTCGTTTCTTTCATAGCAAATTTATATTAACAAGAAGTTTTGTGAGCACTATGCTAAATCTGTTAGGTAATAGATGAATATTGAAATATCTCTGAGTTATTATAATAGGATACAGGTATGAATAGCTTACAATTTTAACCTATGTTCATGGCTGAATAAAACATTGAAATAATATAGGGATAACATCCTCCAAAAGGGGAAAATGATTAGGCAAAGCAATAAGGCAAAGATGTAATGTGATCAATGTCTAATAAAAGGAAGGGATAGCGAATTTTGAAAGAGGCAATAGGATCAGATTGATTCCCCTAAGAATTATATACAGATGTGTATGATTGGCTCCAAAATTTATCAATTCTGGAAATTCGAGCTGATAAGTATTTTTTGGTAATAAGATCTTAAATTTAGATGCTAGCAACAAGAAAATTGTATAAGACAGTGGTACAAGTGAAAATATATCTCCTTTGTAAAGTATCTGTAAGTTATATTAAGTTAAATTGTCTGAGAATTTCTAGATCTGAACTAGAGAAGCAGAACTCTCTTTTACTATCAAGGGATAACTGCAATCAGGCACCTGGGAATTAAAAATACTGCTTTGAATGGACATTGTGAATATGTAACTGTAATTTAAAGTTACTTTGTATACAAAATGTGCAATTAAGTGCTGGAATTAAATCAGAAACATTTTTAGTTTTGTTAGGAATGGTTTGTGGATTATTTGTAAATGCCATCAAAAGACATGGCATGGCTAAAAGGTTTATGATGTTATATGTGCTGTACTACTAGGAATTTAATGTTAGTCAACATTGTTAATAATGATTGCATTACTCTGTATGGTTCATGTTTAAGTTTTCTTGGTTATCTAATTTGTAAATGTAAAACATGTGACATGCAAATCTCCCCCTCTTTTTTTTTTTTTTGCTTTTTGGCAGGGCATTTGGGGTTAAGTGACTTGCCCAAGGTCACACAGCTAGTACATGTGTCAAGTGTCTGAGGCCGAATTTGAACTTGGGTCCTCCTGACTCCAGGGCCAGTGCTCTACTGACTGTGCCACCTAGCTGCCCCCAAATCTCCCCTTCTATTGTGAATCATCTAAGTCTGTACCTGACTCAAGATAATTGTGCAGTTTTGTGAATTATGGGAAAAACTTTATTGTAATTGTTTGAACTCAGCCCTGTGTGGCTGGGATACTGAACTACTTATTGTATTTATTTGAACTTAGCCCTGCATGGCTGGGACCTATGTTGTGCTTTTTCTCTCAATCATCAAATCACATGTGTTCTGGGAGCCCCTGGTAGGTGGATATCGACTCCTTGCTCCTTCTGTCACATCTGAGGAGCGGACATCTGAGCCTATAGGAGACCTTGTCCTGAGATTTCAAAGAGCCTGAAGGGGACAGCATCAGACACAGGCAGCCCCTCCTGAGACTCTGGACCAGTACCTGCACGAAGGACAGCTCCCTTTCTGAGTCCCTGCGTTCCCAAGACTGTTTTTCCTGTATTTTTAGCTATTATGCTCCCTCTGCTTGTTTACAATTAGTTTACAATTTCTGCCCATCCCTGGGGATGTCCAAACACAGAAAAGAAAAGAAAAAACCTGACCCCAACTAGATAGGGATTTTAGAACTTCACCCCCGAGGAAGATAGAGGTTTTTCCGTACCTTAATTGGTCTTCAGGCGAAACCTTCAGTTTGCCTTTGACTAAAAGGGGGAAATGTGGATTGTTTTATACCATTTTGTAGCCTGAATTAATGAGTAACTGGAAGAAGATCCAGGACTTGGGCTTCTTTGTTCTCTAAACTTTGCTCAGGAAACACCCCTACCTCTGTTGACAAGGCCAGATCAGGCTTACTTAAGGATATTTTTCCCCTGTTAGCCATTAAGGGATAAGACCCTAATCCTGAGAGGAGCACCTTGCTTAATATTTTACAGGTATATACTTTAACTGACCCTTGTCAACACTCTTGTCTTTACAAACTTTTCACTTGGCATGTTGATGAAGGGAGAGCACAGGCTTTGAGAGTCCTAACCAGTCCTTAGTTGCCTAAGCTAGTTGCCTGATTTAAAAAACAATTAGACTGCCTGGCTGCTACAGCCACTCTAATTGAAGAAGCTTCTGAATTTCTGCCTGAAGCCTTGCCCTCTATTGTTACTATATGCAAGCCTTCAGTTACTTCCCAAATCCCTGCTTTACAGGATCCGTTTAGGGAATTTTTACTGCAAGTTTTTCACCTGGCACTAGCCTAAGCTGATATTGAGAGATTTTCAGGGGGCCAATGTCCCCCCTGGCTCACCACCCTGCTAGCACTTTGGCTGGCCCCCCCTCATTTTATTGATCCTGTCTGTAACTATAGGTTCCTGATTACTTTCTCATATCTCCAACCTTATTTGTACTCATGTTAATTCTGTCCCTGTTTTAGCAGCCCAAACCTCAGGTGCTCTGGATCAAGTCATTCCTTTTCAAATATTTGAAATGTTCCATAAAAGAAGTGGGAGATGTGATACTTGAGTAGCCAGCTATTGCTAGAAAAACCCTGCCCCCAGCCCCTAACTACAAACCCCAGTTTTGCATACTAAAGAGTGGACTCAGACCTTCTGGAGTCTAGCAAACATCCCTGGGCTCCGTGACTCCTCCAAGGAATGTCAATAGATAAGGTTATCCCACTTAATGATAACCTGTCAGAATCTGTGATCTGTCAGGACCTTTGTTCCTGTACCCCCAGACCACCCTGTGACCTGGCATGTAAATTCCCTATATAAACTATCCTGTCACTTCAAAACTCAGCCATTGATTTGGGTTGCAGCCCCAATGGCCGCCGGCTAATAAATTCTCCACTTAAAACTTATGCGCTGTGGCGTGTCTCACTTGCTTTTGGTATAACAAGTGACTTTATTTGCTGTTGAGTATTTCTGGTGGTCTTTTGTGCAACTGGACTTTGGTGGGAAGAAGTTAAGCCTGTGAATAGAAGCTTAGGGGAAGCTGTCCTTTTAAAAGATAGTGATCAAGAAAGTGGCTTGAATTGAAAAAAAAAAAACCATTCCCTTAGAGTAGCAATAGTGTAGGTGGGGGTGGGGCAGGGTGGGGAGGAATGGGAGGCTGTGAAGCTTCATCTAATTCTAGTCCTGGACTCATTTTTTTTTTTAGAGAACAGCATGGCCATCCTACTGTCCCTTATGCAGGCAGGAATCAAAGTCTCCCTTAGAGGGAGATGGGTCAGATCCCAGAGATACTTATTCATGCTTTCCAGGAGCCACATTTATACAACCCATGTCCACACACACACCCCTACATAGACACACACGCACACACCTTACATGGGCAGCAGACATACCCTGCCAATCCCATAAACAGCCATGATCCCTGAGGACTGGTCCAGCCTCAGCTCCACCCACACCCTTAGAATGCCATATGCCACGGTTAAAAAGCCCAGAGACTGGGCTCCCTACCTCCTCTCCCTTTGGAACCTGTTGATGAAATGGTATCTTTAGGATTCAGCTCCCTATATGCTTGTTCCTCATTCCTCATCCGGTTTACTAGTCCCACACTTGTGGGCTCCCTCCCATTGGTACCATACCAGCTCTTTGTCTAAGACCCTATAGAATTTGGAGACTTAATGGGTTCTGGGCCTTTGACTAAAGCACAGATTACCACCCTGCTCCGCCTCCCCAGGCCCCTCACTGTTGGCTGCCCACTGAGGGACCTGGATGTCGGGTATTGGGACTGCGCCGCCTGGAGGCTGTTCTCCTCCCTTTGTGAGAAGCAATCACCTTTGTTCAAAGCTATCTCTGGGTGGGCTGTCACTCTTCACTGAATCCCTTTGTATTATAATGTCTGCCAGAGGACTGAGGGTGAAGAAGTTCATGTTGCTACCTGACGGTGACAGAATCAATGTGCAGAAAGACAGATTTTGGGAAAGAGGAGAGAGACACAGAGAGAGACAGAGAGACAGAGGCAGAGACAGAGAGGGGGGGGGGAAGGAGAGAGAGAGAGAGAAAGGGTGGGAAGGAGAGAGACACAGAGAGAGACAGAGAGACAGAGGCAGAGACAGAGAGGGGGGAGGGGAGGGAGGGGGGGAGAGAGAGAGAGAGAGACAGAGACAGAGGCAGAAACGGGGGTGGGGGGAGGGGAAGGAGGGAGAGAGAGAGAGAAAGGGTGGGAAGGAGAGAGACACAGAGAGAGACAGAGGCAGAGATGGGGGGGAGGGGAGGGAGGGAGACAGAGATGGGGCAGTGCAGGTGAGTGGAGCAGTCAGATCACACACAACACTGACCAGGTTCACCTTCCTACACGGGTGTGGTTCACGGTGCCCCAGAGTAGTGACAATGGTTACACCAAAGGTCACTGATCACAGGTCACCGTAACACAAATAATGACAACGAAAAAGTTGAAATGCTGAGAAAATGACGGAGACGTGACGCAGAGACATGGTGTGAGCGCCCCCTGGGGTAGATGGTGCGGACAGACTTGCTGGGGGCCGGGTTGCCCCAAACCTTCACTTAGTGAACATGCAGCGTCTGTGAAGCACAATGAAGTGGAGCGCAGTAAAATGAGGCCGGCCTGTACTATCTACTGGCGCTGACTCAGCTCAGAACAGAAGACTAGGGCATAGAGGCCAGGGTAAGCGGTCCAGCCAGATTAGTGTCCACAATTAGCCATGAGGGATCAGCTCTGGGAGAACATGAGGACACACAGAAATTGCCCAGGGATGATCCGTCTGGAACGGCTCCTGAACTGATGCTGCCCATGCTTTTTGGCAAAGGGTGGCAGCTCCCCTCCCTTCCGTAGGAGGTCCTCTGCAGGCAGAGGAATCTAGAGACTGGCCTTCCCCAAATCACCGAGTCACATCGAAAAGCTTTTAGAGAAACACTGCACACTCATCACCAGATCTCAAGCTAGGAAGGATGGGTAAGAAAAGGGGTCAGGGGAAGAACTTTGTCCTGTCCTAATCAAGAAGAAGCCATCTCCTGAGGCCCTGCTGGGCTTTGCCCTGTATTGGGTGAAGGGGATCGTAGGGCAAGATCTCAAGGCGCTCCTGAAGCAAGTGAGAGGAGAGCTAATAACCCTCATGCTTCCCATTGGGGGATGAACTCCCAGGGGTCCAGATCTAGAACATCACCAGAGCTCACTGGAACCTCCAAGATCCATCAAGGAAGGCAAAGTGTCTGTAGCTATTCCCCTCTGATATATGAAAGAGGGGAATCTATGCATCTGGGCCACTTGCTACACAATCAAATGAGGGTGAGGAGCCAAGTCTTCTGATTTCGAGCCCAGAGTTCATCTCATCTCCAGCCTGATGTAGAAAAGATGGTGCAAACAGCACTAAAGCGGTGCCAGGGCCCAGGATATCCCCTCCTGTGCCTGTCCCTGTTCTCTGTCCTCTCTCCTCAGTGCTGAAGGGTAAATGTGAAGTGTATTGCAAACTGAGCACAGCAACTCTTGCTGGCAAACAGAGGGCCACGGGAGTCCTGTGGTTTGCTAGCAGATGCTGACAAAAGAGGGATCCATCACGCTGCCTAACTAACCCCTTGAGAAACATTCACATCAGTAGAAACTCCGCAGAGGCGTAAGCAATCTAAAGCATTCTTCCAACCCCAAAACGTCTGCCAGTTGGCAATTCTTGGACCTTTCAATGGATACCTGCATTTCCAGCTGTCCCAAATTCTCAGGTCCAAATGAGAGACCCAAGTAGGCTGGGGCCACTCAAAGGCAAGACTCGACAATTGTCTGTGTCCTTTTCTTGGGCTTGGGAGGGGAACTGGGGATGACCTCGGCTTCAGACTCCATGGTCTCCTTCCATTCCCTATTTCATGTCTAGAACCAAGGCTTAATATTGGAAGAGACCAGGGGGAAAGTCACAGATAGCCAGACCCACTCCCCTCTCTGCTCAACAGTAAAAGTCTTAAGTTTCCAAATCAGGAAGGGAGCCATCCCCTGCCCAGTTGGGTCAAATCTCTAAAATTAGCTGCTCAGCACCCTGAGAGGATAGAGCTGTTGTGCAGAGAGCAGAAAGAAATGCTTCCTGCTAATCCAGACGATACAGCTGCCCCTCCCCTAAATCCCAGCCAATCCAGCCAACATCTATTAAGCTAGGAGTTTCAGTAAGAGAAGGGCCTTCTTGACTGGGAATTTCCTGCACCAATAAAATCTCTGGCCTATACCAAAGAAAAAGCACAAGGTGCATTGCTAAGGGCTGTTGATCTAAAGCCTGAAATGAGGCAGTGACTGCACCTGGAGCCTTTAGATTTTATAGGGAGGCTTTAACATGTACCACAATTGTCAACACAAACTGGATTTGGATCTGCCATTGGGGAAACTGGGTTGGCAAGACCTCCGTGGCAGAACCTTCTGACATCAGTTCATGAGCCTTTGGGCCTGGCAGGACCACAGGTTCAAGATCCCATTCTGGGGCTCTTACTGAGTTTTTGTACCTCCTTTTCCATTTGGCCAATTCTACTTTTTAAGGAGTTTTTTTTTTCTTCAGTAAATTTTTGTTCTTCTTTTTCCATTTGGCTAATTCTGCTTTTTAAGGCATTCTTCTTTAGTTAAATATTTTTGTGACTATCTTTCTGAATAATTGGTTTTCTTTGCAATCATGTGTAGCTCTTTTTTGCTTCAAAAAGTGTATTCTCAGAAGGAGTCCATAGGCTTCCTCAGACTGTCAAAGGATCCAGGACACACAAAAAAGGTTAAGGAGCCCTCCCTGTAGGAGGAATGGGGGAAAGGAGGAAGCAAGAAGGCTAGCACTGTTCCTGATACAATTGAGCACTGAGTCAAAGAACCTGGATTCAAATACAGGAAGGCTGTATCCTGCCTGGGCAGCCTTGGGACTGTCACTCCCCCTCTCTGGGCTCCAGTCTCCTCTCCTCATTTGCAAAATGAAGGGTTTGGGTTAAATGATCTCTAAGGTACCTTTTGGCTCCCAATCTAGGAACCCATGTAATGTGTTATTTTTAATGTTGACTTGCACCCAATTTTCCTGGAATTATTATTCTGACAAACTCACCTTTGAAGCCTTTAGCCATAGTAACAGTCTTTCCCTTCACACCCCACCCCCAACTAGTACTGATTAAATCAGGCTCCAGTCTTCCTTGGAGAGACAGTGGGTCATCTGGGTTGTCTGATACATGCAGATTGTGACCCTGAGCAAGTCACCTAGACCTGTCTTGGTGCTTCAGGCATCTCTCTAAGGCTCCAAAGTGCACAGAGGGCACTGCCCTGCTCCGGTGAAAAGACTCCTCTCACCCGAGAGTTCCCCAGAACAGGGAAGTCATAGAGGGGACTCCCTCTTCTATTCAGTTTACAAGGTTAGCTCTTCAAAGTCACACGTTCTGTGCCTGGACAGGACTGATAACCAAAGATCATCAGTCTCTGTGCTCTGCTGCATGGCAGACCCCTTTCTCCTCAAGCTTCCAAGCTCCATGGTAAATCCAATGATGGGGAAACTGGAGCATTTAGGGTCCGGGTTAGGTGAACAAGGACTGGTGGATAAAATTACTTAACAATCAGGGTAAGAGAGCAATAGAAGTGACTAATGACGACCAGGGGGCTGATAGCGGTGAAGCAGCCCATGTCTTAAGTAAGATGAACAAAACAATGGGAACCCACAAAGTTGGGGCAGCCTGCCACATTCTCCATCTCTCCACTGCGTGAGTTAGCCCTCTGGAGTTAACCATATCAACAGTGCCCTCTAGTGGTGAAGTCCTAGGGAACACCAAGGTCTCCAGTAGGGAGCTCGAGCTCTGAGGAAACAGTCCTATTCTTAGGGCTCCTTTGACCTAGTTTGGATTCCTACCTGTAAGAGGGAAACAGCACAGTGTGGTGGAGGGGAAAGAGCACCAAAGGGGTCCAGGGTTCAAAGCTAGGCTCTGCCACTTCATTCTCTGTGTCACTCTTGGAGAAGCACAAGTCACTCCTCTGGGACTCAGTTTCCTTATGCATAAAATGAAGGGCTGGACTAGGCTGCCTATGAGGGCCCTTTGAGACAGAGGTCTGTGATTTTGAGATTAAGGGCAAGAAAGACAAACATTTCAGATCCACAGATAAAAAGCAGAAGAAAAAAATCACCCTCAGAAACAAAATGACATCACTTAGCAATGAACAGGAACCAGGAAAACCAGGTGGGTCTTGCTGCTGCTGCCCAGCTGACAGTAGGTGAACCCCTCACCCTCCATGGGCCTTCTTCTTGTTCTCAGGGAGATGGCTTCAGTAGCCTTGGGATGGGTCCTCAAAGGGGCTTTTGCTGATGCTGGTTTATCCTTGTGGCTCAGTCCTGTCAGTCATGTCTGATTCTTTGTGACCCCATTTGGGGTTTTCTTGGCAAAGATACTGGAGTGGTTTGCCATTTCCTTCTTCAGAACATTTTACAGGTGAGGAAACTGAGGCAGACAAAGATTTAAGTGACTTGCTCAGGGTCATACAGCTAGGAAGTGTCTGAGGCTGGGTTTGAACTCAGGTGAAAAACGTGGAATTTTAGCTGATAGCTGAAGAAACCAAAGGAAACCAGGAGGTGGAGGGGAGGAGAGGAAGTGTTGCAGGCATGCTGCATGCCAATGAAGATGCCCAGAGTTGGGAGCCAAAAGGCCAATGCCGTTAGATCATAGCATGAGTAAAGCAAAGGATAAGACGGGTGAAGTGGAAGGGGCCAAGGCATGAAGGTGTTCGCAAACCTGCTTGAATCACTTTGAATCCTCATTTAGTGGCCCAAACCAGCTAGGTGGTACCTGGAGTCAGGAAGACCTGGATTCAAATCTGCCCTCAGACACTTACTAGCTGTGTGACCTTGGGCAAGTCACTTAGACCCTGTTTCTCTCAGTTTCCTCAACTGAAAATGGGACAATAATACCTACCTCCTGCGGTTCTGAGATAATAACTGTAAGGCACTTAGCACAGTGCTTGGCACACAGTAAGCATTACATAAATGTAAGCTATAATCATATATTAGTTCTAGGGAGAAAGCCTCAACTAGGTAGCCAAATCAGTTCTCTTTTAAACTCTCTGACTTTTAGTGATCTCCAGTAGAGAAAGTGTGAATCAGTCTACCATAGTCTCCAGGGAATTCAATGATTTGATTGGTCTGGTCCCATGCTCACTTCTTCGTTAAGATCCATACACACATTGGAGATCCCTAGACCCTAAAACATGAATTCAAGCTTATGTCAATGACCCACCACAGTTTCTCTAAATCCTTCTGTGTATTTTTTGTCCTTCTTTCCTTCTAACATGGACAGTCACACTTCCTTCTTTCTGTTCATTCACTCCCCAAGTGTCTATTAAGGACCTGCTATGGTGCCACCAGAGGCAGAGCAACCCTAGCATTGAGAGAAGCAGCCTCCTAGCCAGAGAGCCCTGAGCGACAGCACTGTCTCTGCCACACACTGGCTCTGTATCTCTGGGAAAGCTGCAAAGCTCGAAGGACTTCTTAAGGCACCTAAGACTATAAGGTGTAGTGAAGTTTCCCATCTCCATTGGTAGATAAAACTCTGCATTGGGAATTATAAAACTAATGGAACTGCAGGTCCAGGAACCAAATGAACAAACAAAACATAGAGACAAAAATGGATCCATCCCTGTGCCAGCTGCCCAGGGTAAAAAGGTAAATACACGAACAGTTCCTGACCTCGAGCAGCTTGTGCTGTACTGGGGATGGCTGGACATGGGAGGGGGACACCATTTACCCCAAGAGATAAATCAGCAATAATAATAAACTTACATGGCCCAGTGGACGTTCTAGTTGGGGAGATCTGCCTTCAAACCCACTTTTCTCTTACTAGCTGGGTGACCACAGTCATGTCAGGAAGTCTCTCTAGACCTTCCTTTCTCAACTCTGAAATGAAGGGTTTGAACTAATCCTCTAAAGGACCCTCCCAGTTCAAACTATGATCTGACAAAACAGGGGTTCCTAGTCTTTTTGTCAGGAACCCTTTTGTTAGGCTGGTCAAATCTAAAGATCCCCCTTCAAAAGGTTTTTAAATGCATAAAATACATATGGTTACAAAGGAAACCAATTATATTGCAATGCAGTTTTCAAAATAACTTTTCCAGATTTCTCATAGAAAGTGGCATCTGAGTTGAGTCATAGGGAGCTAGGGATTCCAGTAGCTGGAAGGGAGAAGAGGCTGCTTTCCAGACATAGGTCACAGCCTGTGCAAAGGCATGGATGCAGAGGTAATATGGCATGTATAAGGAAAAGCAAATATGTTGGTTGGACAGAATGCAGCTATGCTGTGGATATGACTCATGTGATGATGTTTGACAAATCCCTTCAAGCTTTTCAGAAATGGAGTCCTCTCTGTGAAAAAGCAGAAAGCACCTGGAAAATCACCACCACTCCCAGATTGTGAAGGTGAACGTCCCAATGGTGGTGAAGAAATTAAATGGATTCTGGATAATTTTATTATTGATTCTCTTCTGTAATTGTCCTACTCTGTATCATTGCCCCATTTTGTGTGATTGCTCAAGACACATTTCTTTGGCTCTTTGCCTATGAGCTAAGTTTAGAAGTTCAGTTCTCCTGCTAATCACTGTTCTATTCTTGCCTCAAGGAAATCTGTGATTCTTGAGGGTTGCAGATGAACACCAGGGAATCTGGTCTAGTACATTTACACACCAAGCCATCCTTTAAGGATGTCTGGCTTGTTATCCAAAGAAGACTCGACCATTATTTCTAACCTTGTAGGGGGACTCAAATGGTGAACATTTCTTAGTCACGGGGGTGGGGGAAGGAGGTTGTTGCTAGCTCCTCATTATCAATCTCCAATCAATTATCTCATCCCCACCCCCATGATGCTGTCTACCCTGTAATCAATGACATTGTTTTCCCTGCCTACCCAACTCTGTTCTTTGTTCTCTTGTTCTTCCCAAACTATAAGAGAGGTAGTAAACCCCAGCTCAGAGTCTTTGGTCATTGAGAGAGGCCATTGACCCAATTTATTGGTTACTGCTAGCCTAACTCATAAATTGATCATGCTGAGACCATTGTCTCTCAGTTCACCATAATTTTCTAATGTAACAGTAGTAATAGACTTTGTGTTATAGTACAACCAATCTGCTTAAAGAGACCAAGTGGTCCCTTTAATGGGGGAGAAATGAGGACCACGTAGAGAACTCTAGGCTTCATTTGAGTTCACCCTTTCTGGGGGAGAAGATTCAATGATGGGCATCAAGTCCAGTCTTTTCACACATCCAGTGCAGTTATCAGGTAAGTAGGTATGGTGATGGATTCTAGCCATGATTAATGAGCACATTCTTTTCCCACCAATCCTACCAACATTTGCCTACTTCTGACCTGCCCACTTTGTGCCTTTCAGATTAAGTGCTTAATTTTCTTGCTCTGACCAGCCACTGTAAACTGTAACCTAACATCATCTTCATGTGAAATGCTGCCTTTGCCCCTGCCCCAATCTATCAAATATCTGCCAAGCTCATCAGCCATGAGACAAATGGTAAATATGTGCTTGATAGGGATGGTAAAATAAAATGGAAATTTGGAGCCCATGCTGGACATTGTCATCTAAGCAAAGGGGGCAGATCCTCTCTGCTCCTCTCTTGATTTCTTTAATGGGGAGGGAGAGAACTCCAGATGTTGAAAACCTTCCACAGATATAGTCACTGACCCTTCTAGAGAGTTGCCTGAGGCAGCAAGAGTTGAGGTATGATGCTATCCACATCTGGAAAAAGAACTCTAGAGTCCAAATGCAGATCAAAGCAGACTATTTGCTCTCTCTCTCTCTCTCTCTCTCTCTCTCTCTCTCTGTTTCTTCTTTCTCATGGTTCCTCCCATTGGTCCTAATTCTTCTTTACAACATGGCTAATGTGAAAATATGTTTAATATGAATGTATATGTAAGCCTGGATCAGATTGCACACTGTCTTGGTGGGGGGGAGATGGGAAGGAGAGGGAGAAAATGTGAAACTCAAAATCTTATGGAAGTGAATGTTGAAAACTAAAAATTAATAAATTAATTAAAAATTACACTACTTCAAGGCAACCGGCAAAGTTTCTGAGTGCAGCTGAGCCAGATAAAAATATAATTGTAAATGTTCAACAAAACAAATACAAATACAGTACCACATTTAAAAAAAGAGTTGAGGTAAGAAGCAGGGCTTTAACCTAGACTCTCCTGGCTCCAAGGCTGGCTTTCTTTACCATCTCACAGGTACATTGGATCCTGCCCATTCAGTCACTGCTGTGATACAGACCACACATTGATTGAGTGCCTTTGGTAAGAAGTATCTTTGTTGTGTTCCTGGGGGATCAGATCCTCTCCTAAAATCTAGCTGTGATGCCTCATTGATGAAGGGCCCAGGGCATTCTGGGTCTTCAGCAGCTCTGCCAACAGAGCATACACTCTAGTAGATGCATCTCTGATAGATTATGAGATCCCTGAGGGCAGGGACCATTCCATCTTTATCTTGTACCTTCCTTATAAAGCATATGGGAGAAAAAAAGGTATACCACTAACTTATGTTGAGGCATCCATGGTCTTTGGTATGTGACTTCCAGCATGGCTATTGTCACAGTGCTAGGCACATAGAAGGTGCTTTATAAACATTTTTAATTGAAAGATTGTTTAGAAAGGCATACGGATATACATGTACATATACATACAGCAATGCACATATACACATATACATACATACATGTGCATGTGTATATACATGTCACAGCAATACATATTCACATATACACATGCCACAGTGCAATATCCAATGAAGACATTTAAATACATAAGGCACATATATGTATTGTGTATATACACACACCAAATGCATGTGTGCCCACATATACATGTACATATACACATATATCATGTGTAAAGACAAACTAGTCTGGGAGGGAAGATGCTAGCCGTTGGGGAGGTATCAGGGAAGGCTTGAGACAGAAGATGGTGACTGAGCGGCATCTTAGAGAAGGAGAGGGACTCTATAGGGGAGAGGGGTGCATTGCGGCCATGAGGGACACAGCAAGTTCAAAGGCAGAGGAATGGGACATGGATTGTCACATATGACAAATAGAAAGCTAGTTTGGCTGGTGTAAAAGAGGGAGGATATTGTCCAATGGTGCTGGGAAGATGGGTCAGAGATGGGTTTTACAAGGCTTTAAAAGCTAAACAGAGGAGTTTATCTTTCATCTGGGAGGAAATAGAGAGCCATTGAGGTTGTAATGAGTAGGCCAGTAGGGGGCAATAGTGTTGGACCTGTGCTTCTAGAAGTTCACTTTGGCTGATGAGTGCAGGCTGCATTGGACAGGGGAGAGATGTGAGACCTGCAGACCCTCCTGCAGGCTTTTGCAATAGTCCAGGTGTGACAAGATGAGCAGATGGTGACACCCTACCGCAGGGTCAGAGAAGAGAAGACTTAAAGAATGTTTGAGTCCGTGAATTCATTCCAGACAACCTTCTCCTGTACTTCAGTCCTTGAGGGGTCCTTGAACCCCCCTCAAACCTCATCATGTAGTATGGTGAGGAAGAGGAGGGTGGGGGAGAAGAGGAGTAAGAGAGGAAGGGGAGTAGTCTTCCTGTTCAGATCATCTTCATTTCCAAAACTGACCCTACCAGCTATGTCCCTCCCAATACAGGTTGGAATCTCTCCCCTGAGAGCAGAGCCTGGGCCTTTGTAACTCCTGTGTGACTTCACTCTCTCTATATCCCTGTAGGCCTGCCGGCTGCCTAGGAAGAGAGGGGAAACACCTCTCCCCCTCTGGGACCCTTCTCCCTCCCCAGCTCAGTCTGCAGAGGACTAAGGCCTGGCCTAAGAAGGTCTTGAGTCAAAAGGAAACACCAAAGCTGGAGGGAGATTAGAGCAGTTTTATCATGAGATTGCAGTCATCCAGAGTAGGACCACAAAGGCAGTCCTCATGGATTTGGGGAGTGGAGGAGATGGGCTTTTCTATGCTGCGGTGAAGAAGGAAGGGACTTTCCAGGTGGCTCCAGGCTGTCTCACAGTTGTCAGAAAGGTGTCAAATTAAAACATTCCATGGCTAGTTGAGACATCTCTTAGCAAGAACTTTGGCTGTTTTCACATTTGGGGAGGTGCTATAAAGGGTGAGGGAAGCAAGGGCTGCTGAGGTAGAGAAGGCCCAGGGATGAGGTGGAAGAACTTTACAAAATGGAGTCACTTTGGTTCCTCTGCTACCTACACAAAGAGCCTGGCGTCAGAGGCAATGGCCCCTGGGAGCAGCCAAGCCCCAGCCCAGGTGAGTGCAGTCTGTCCACAGACTTGACCAACATCAGCCAATAAGGCCATCCCCATAGACATAGAGGACTGGCTATGAAGCTGGCAATACCTTACGGAGGGACCCTTCCTTCACAAAAACAGACATGAAATTGAATGTAGTAGTAGCCACACTGCCCTGCTCTCTGCTTCTCATTCATTTGCACTTTGGAATCTCAAGCATTAACTCTTCCTCTTCCCCCAAATTGTTTTTAAGTTCTCCCTCATTACAAAGGACCCACAAGGATGACCGCTTCATTCATTAGTCTCTGTTCCATAAGGATCATGTCTTTGCTCTCTTTATACCAGCCTACCACCCCTTCCCCCTATACCCAGCTTCTCTCTCACCCCTTGATTCTTTTGGCCAAGCTCTCCAATGTACCAGCCCAAGGTCCAGGAAAACCCTTCACACTTGAACAGGCCAGGAGCAGAGCCCTGAAAGCTTCCCCTGCTCTTGTCCTTTGCAGTGTTGTCATCAGAGCAGAAATTGTGCTCCTGGCACTGCTCATGTCCTGCGTCGGGTCACTCTGAACCCCTTCCCTTTACCATTTCTTAGGTCAAGTCAACAAACAATTAGAAAGTGGCTAGTCCATGCCAAGCACTGTTCAAAACTTCCCTGGATACAAAAGAAGGAAAAACCAGTTCCTGCCTTCAGGGGATTCCCAATTTAATGGGGGAGACATGGCAGAAGCTGTGTCCCAAAAGCTCTCTGCAGCAGAAAACGGAAGTGCTCTGAGAGGAAAGATTCGAACAGTTTGGGGGACCAGACAAATCATTACCTCAGAAGCTGAAATTGTAGCTGAGACTTGAAGAAGCCAGGAGGCTGAGGTGGGGAGGGAGGACATTCCCAGCCATTGGAACAGCCCAAAGTCAGGAGACAGAGAGGGTCTTGGATGAGCCAGGAGGCTGGTGACCCTGGGTCAGAGAAAAGGCTGGAAAGGAGGCCGGAGCTGCTTTGACGCTCCTACACCAGGCCAGGCATCTTCTACATTCTGGTTCATTGGATCCTGTTGCAAGAATTGTCATGGTCCTTGCTAGTGACAGCCTGAATAAGGCAATGCAGGATGCAGCAGGATATATCCACTCCAAGGAAAACATATATCATGAGGAGGCAGTGGACACCAGTGATCTTAAGTTCCATAGGTGTGTATGTTTGTGTGTGTGTTTGTGTGTATATGTGTGTGTATATGTGTGTGTCTGTATGTGTCTCTGTGTGTGTCTGTGTGTGTATGTGTGTGCATGCACGGAACCCAGAACCCCCAGTCAAAGTGTTTGCAGTAAAACCAAGTACAGCCCTCAGACAGAAAGAGTTTCAGAAATGGTGCTTTTTTCTCATCAGAAGAGGAGCTTCATGTGTTCCAAAGCCTTTAGCACAGCTCTTTGTACCAGACCTGACTGTCGGCTAGTTAATCCGCATTGTTAGGGTCCTGTACTTTTATTCTTAGAAAGGTAAGGAGAAAGGTGTGAGCCCATGGAACTCTTGGGTAGTCCGGGGAGTTTTCTTTTCTGGGGGGGCTGAAGGATAAATTTGCTCAAAGGTAATTCTGACCCAAAAGAACAGCTCGTGTTCTCCCCAAATCCACTTTCCACCATCTTTACAACAATCCGCATGAGGTAGGTGTTCTCATTATCTTACTGTCTTCATTTCACACTTCAGGAAACTGAGACAACAGAAGTTCAGTGACTTTCCAGGGTCACATGGCTAGTAAGTTTCTGGGCCTGGATTTGAACTCAGACCTTCATGCCATTGTACCATTTCTCAGCGCCATCAGCGTTGTCTTAAGTGCCCATCTTCCCACAGCTCAACATTGACCTTTGCCCTTGTGGTCATTTTTGCCAATTGGCAGATTATGAGATGAAGCTTCCGTGCTGTGTGGGTTTGCATTTCTCTTATTAGTGGTTTGGAGCATTTTTTCACGTGGTTGTGAATACTTGGCAATTCTGTTTTTGAGAACTTTCTATTCATAACTTTTGACTATTTTGCTATTAGAGATTGGCTAGTAGTCTTATGTTTGTATATCTCAGATACCAAACTCTTATAAGAGAAATTTGATACCAAAGTGAGACAAATGAAAAGCTGTAGAGACAGAGTTTCCGGGTAATTAATAATCAATTTATTAATTAAGCTAGCTGATAAGTAAGTCAGTGGCCTCTCTTGGTAACCAAAGATCCAGCCATAGAGATCACTGAATGCTTAAATACCTTTGGAAAAGGGAGTGCCCCTGATAGGTGAAAATCAAACCTGCTTGCTGAGCAATTAATGGGGGGAGGGACTTTAAATGAGGAGGTGGGCTGAAAGGCTTTGGCTCCTCCTGCTGAAAATGTGGCTTGATCATGAGACTCATCTGCCTCTAGCAACCTGGACAAAGGAATCCATCTCTACCCAGACCACTCTGCTTGGTTTTCTCCTTCATGAGCTGAGTTACCTTAGATTTCAATGGAGGGGTGCAAAGACTTGGGCTTAATGCTTTGGGGCTGGAATTCACCTGGATTAGATTCTGTTTACACTCTGAGCAGAAGTAAGATCTCCTAGTTGGGTGGGATTCCATGCAAGCGAATAAATTCCCAAAGGATTTAAGCAATCTCATCCATTAGCAATGTCCTTCAGAGACTGAATGACTTACAGGGGCTGGTCCTTGAATGAGAAAAAGATAAAAAATCCTAATGTAATAATTGGTTATTAATATAATAGAAAAGTGATCACTTCTCTCCAATGTTTCTCCCCCGTTTGACCATTTCTTTTCCTTATCCTGAATGCATTAATGTTGTTCATACGGAAACTTTTTCATTTCAAGTATTCAAGATTTTCTGTTTTATCTTTATGATTACCTCTATTTCCTGTTGGGCTAAGAATACCACTCCTTCCCAGCCAGGTGAGAAATGAGGAGATCTCTGAGATGAGCTTTCTCCTTAAAAGGAGGTTTGGAGTTAATAACCTCACCCACTTGCTGTTAAAAGATGACTCGAATACTTTCTGTTCCATGTGAGTTGGGAATCCTTTAGAGATCTGCTACCCTTGAAAAAAAGGAGCACCTTCCTTTAGTGAGAACCCACATTGTGAATGCTATGTAGTGAAGAAGGGCAAATCTAGAGACCTAAGAGAGAAGGAGAGATTTAGAAGTTCTTGGGAATCTCAGAAAAAGTAAAAGAGCAACAAGTTCTTCAATTGTTCTGAAGTAAAATAATAAAGGAAGTGAAGGATGAGACCATAAATCAGCTGTTTTAGGAAAAAAATCACAATGATGAAAAGTGAAACGGAAATTTTGTCTACTGGATCGAAAATTGTCCCTAAACATCAGAATCTCTGATAAAGCAAATCATGTGCTTATGATAGAAATAGAAGAAAACTAGGTGGAAGACCATAAAATTCCAAGTGCATTGGCCAGATACACGTTGTGCATGTAGCAGGTTGGAAATATGGATGACCCCTCAAAAGTATCAGGGTATTTTCAGATCTGGTCAGCTCCTGTATATGGACCATCAGTCGGCTTGTTAACTCATTCTCTTTGCTCTTGTTCTCTTAAGTTTCTAGATTTCTAGGAATATGTTTAGATCATTTATTTCTCATAAAGAAAATGGCAAGTTTTCCTCACAAATTAACTCAAACGAAACCCAAGGTAATTAATACTGCTTTTTTAATCAATGAAGGAACCCTCCTTTCTCCACTCTAGTTTCTTTTATTTCTATGTAATGAAATATAACAAAGGAATATATGCCATAGACAAATGAAAGCAATCATAAAGCAAAGGCATAAGTTGTTTTGGCTATGACACATCCTCCCCAGAGTGACCTCAAGCCCTCAGTGTAATAGTAGATAACCCTTCTTCACCTGGCTGGAAACCATGTCATACCACTCAGCACAGTTCAGATTGTGATGAATATCCCTTTAGAGTCCTCTTCATGTGTTCATCCAGATAAGATTTTATTTCAGCCATTCAGTTCAGTTTATTTCAGCCATTTGTTCTCTTGATCATATAAAACTTCCCCCACCCCAATATCCTTTCCAGCTTCTCCCAAACTTCACAGAATTTTCTTTAGAACACATCACTTATATCAGTTCTGACAAGGAAGAAATTTCCTACCACCTTCTCTCTTTCTCCCCCACAGATCCACCTATCTCACACATAGAACACATACTGTCTCCCTGATTCCACAGGGAGACACATTCCATAACAAGACATTTCTCAGATTTATTCCAACTGATCGTAGAAGTGAGTGCCTTTTTCCAAGTTCCAAGTGCTTACTGACTGTGTGTGGTTTCAAGAGTTGACTCTGACACTCATAAAGGGCATGACCTTTGGGCAAATCTCTTCTCTGGGCTTAGGTTTCCTCCTGTAAATTGATGGGAGTTGGACTATTTAATTGTCAAGTGTCTTTCAAATTCTACCTCCTATGGCTGTTGATGGTTTAGGAGACAGTGACATTCAAGGACATGGCTGTGGACTTCACTCAGGAGGAGTGGGGCCTCTTGGACCATCCTCAGCAAGAGTTGTATAGGGAGGTGATGCTGGAGAATGCCTGGAACCTGCTCTCCCTGGGTAAGGACACGTCCCTTGGTAACTCTTGAGTCTTCATTTCTGAGGGTGCAGGGATTGGAAGATTTATCAATGAACAGAAAGGGAAAAGTGCTGGTCTCCTCTGTCCAAGACATGGTCCTCCTGCTGTCTGGTTTTCCTATAAAGACCTTTGCATTGTGTGATGGGAACCTGAGGGTTCCCTTTGTTGCTCCTAAAGCTCTCTCTTACCAATTCTAGGCAGCTTCAGGTCAAAGATCCAATCAGTGTGGAAGAATCTCAGATGTGGAACTAATCTTGGAGGTCATTTAGTCTAACCCCTCCCTGGATGTGAATTTTGTCTGTCAGACCTCTGCAAACTGCTCAGGCAGCTTTTGCTTGGGACCCGTTCCTCTCAGGGATGGGCTTAGCATTGGAATATTCTTCTTTTTAACAAGCATCACTTTGTAGCTCTCAGCTCCTAGCTGTGGCCAGGGTAGCAGGTTTGTCCTTAATTGTCCTCCCTTTTGGCCTCAGATTCCAGCACAGATGATGGGAAAGGAAGGGAAAGGAAGAAGCATTTCTATGCCCCTGGTGTTTGTCAGGGGCTCTGCCAAGTGCTTTCTTGACAATATTATGTCACTTTCTTCTCACCAAGTTAGGTGACATTAGCCCCATTTCACAGTTGAGGAAACTGAAGCAAACAGCAGTTGAAGGTCTTGTCTGGGAGCACATAGCTGGTAATCATCTGAGGCCAGATTTGAACTCAGGCAATCCTGACTCCAGGCCCTGGGCTCACTCCACAAAGCTACCAGCTGCCTCTGATTTCTGGATAATGGAAACCATGCAAAGAGTCCATCCTTCTATGAAGAAGGTGCACCAAGACCAAATGTCCTAATTTCAAAGTGGCTCCATTCTCTTCTCTCCCACCTCTCCGCAAAATAAATGCTACAGAAACTCTCCTTCAGGAGTCCTGGGAACCATCCTGGAGTCCTTGCTTTCCTGCCCCTGGTGTCGCTGGGAATAACAGACTGGCCAAGAATCAGGATTTGGACCAATGAGGGTGTGTTGAGTTTGCCAGCAAAGAGACCAAAGATGCAAACTCTCTCTGAATGAACAGTATGCAAGATTTCCATCGGTTTCAGGGAATGAGGAGCAGGGTAGAAGGACAAGGCAAAAGATGATTTGTCAAGGTCATTGTTTCTGGGCTTGAGGCTAATCTAGACCAATAACCCTTTTTCCTCCAGTTTTGGGCTCAGGAGTTTCTGCCAGAATGGAGCAAGACAGGAGGGGGCTGGTTGGGGGTTGGGAAGTGGAGCAGAGGTTGTGACCAGAATGGAGCTCTAAATGGAGCAGCTTTAGATCTGTACCCCTTTCCCTAAAGAGAACTAAATTGTGTGTTTCTCTGAAAGCACATCCCTAACTGGCTCCCCATGTCCAGGGCTTCCAGTTCCCAGAGAACACGTGATCTCTTCTTTTCAGCAAAGGGAAGCACCATGGATGCTGGAGCAAGAAGGCCTGAGGAGCTGTTCTCCAGGTGAGTGAGGTGAAGGCAGGTATAGGAGAGCTGGGATTACAAGAGGCTGCTGCGTGTTGTGGGGAAGGAAGCGCTGGATTTGGGGGCACAAAGAACTGCCTTGGAATTCTTTTTCAGATATTTCTCAGCAGTGGCTTCCTGGTCTGGTCACTGATGAACCCTGAGCTTCATTTTCCCCATCTGTAAAGTGAGGGAGCTGGACTCCATGGCTTTCAGCTCCCTTCCAGGGCTCAATCCATGATCCTACAAGAAGTCAATGTTTGGAATTTGGGCACATGGAATTCTTCTGAAAGTGCAAAAAATTGGTTAGGCTTTCCAATATAATCTCATTCTTAGACCTTCAAGTCAACAAAGTGCCTACTATGTGCCAGGCCCTGAGGTAAGCACCAGGGACATAATGAGCTGCAAGGGACATCCCCTGCTCCCAGGGAGCTCACAGTCTGCTGGGGCAGACAACACATCAACAACTATGTAGAAACATGCTATTGTAAGAAATGATTATTTTTCTTGTATTTAATAACTAATCATTGTATTAGGATCCAGGATTTTCCCCTTTTCTACTTCCTCATCCAGAAATCAGTGGGAAAGTGTGGGAAATCTCTTCAGACAGTAAAAGAACTTCTAAGTTTACACTAATGGGTGCATTCCAGCTCACTGTTGGCTCAGACAGATCTGGGAAGTGTTGATTCTCCCTTTTGTCAGACAGGTGCTATGGAAATTTCTAAGTGTCTTTGGCCAAGGTCTGGGTGACGGAAGTTGTGTACCCCAAGACCCTCATTGTAATATATCCCGCCCTCTCATTGTAATATTCATTAATTGTTAACCAATCAGCGTTGATTGCCATTCCGAGGAACACCCACTCTTTTAAGGGCATATAAACTGTGAGCCCAGTGCCATGAGGGATCTTTGGTCTAAGAGAGACAGCTTTTTATTAATAAATGTGCTGGCCTTCTTAAATAAAATTATATTTAAATAGAGCTAAATAAAATATTTAATCATAAAATGATTAAATTACCTAGATACTATGTCTCTTGAACCTTTCTAAATGCCATGTTATAGACAGTATAAATTGGAGCTAATGAAAAGAGGAAAGGCCCTAAAGTTAAGGAGGACTGGGAAAGGCTTATTGTGGAAGGTGGGCTCTGGCTGGGGCTTCAGGGAAGCCAGGGCAAGCATTCTAGGCAGGGGGACTGACAAGGAAAAGCCATGGAGTCAGGAGGTGGAGTGTCCTGTTCATGAAACAGAAAGAAGGCCCCCACCACTGCATTATTGCATATATGGGGGCAGGGGGGACAATACAGTGAAAGAAGACTGGCAGAGTAGGTGAGGAGAAGGTGATGACGTGCTTTAGCTGCCCCAGGGAGGATTTTATATTGGATTCTTTTGCTAGGGAGCCACTGGAGGTTGTTGAGTAAGTGGTGACATGGTCAGGTGAGAACTTTAGGAAGATGAACTTGACAACTGGGGGGAGGACTGACTGGACTGGGGGGAGACTTGAGACAGCTGGACCAACCAGCAGGCTCTGACACTATCTCAGTGAGGTGATTGGGGCCTGAACCAAGAAAGTGACAGCATTGGGAGAGAAGGTAGTATGTGTGAGAGATGTCACCAAAGTGGAATCACCAGGACTTTGCAACAGATTGAGCCTGGGAGTCAGGAGTGTGGATGTGTGAGGCTCAGTGAGGAGTGCATGGCACCTTCTACGTGAGACTGGATTATTGGGACAATGCCTCAGACCGCGTTAGGAAAGTAGGAAGATGGGAGCATTGGGAGAAAGAGAATGAGGTTAGTTTGGGATATGGTAGAAGGAGAACCAGGGGAGAGCAGTGTCACCAAAACCCAGAAAGGAGAGGATGGAGAAAAGGAGAGAGTGACAGTGTCAAAGCCTGCAGAAAAGTCAAGAAGGATGAGGATTAAGAAATGGTCATCGAATTTAACAATTTCAAGATTATTGGTACTTTTGGAGAAGAAAGTTTCAGCTGAACAATGAAGCTGGAAGTCAAACTGCAGAGTTTCAAAGAAAGCAAAGGAAAGGATGGAGACAGCAGTTGTAAATGGCCATCTCTAGCTGTTCAGCCCTGGAAAGGAGGAAAGGTATTGGACACTATCTCATGGAGATGCATGGATCAAGTGAAGGTGTTTTGAGGATTGGAGAGAAATGGTTTTATTTGTGGCAATAGGAAAGGAGTCATCAGTGTGGGAGAGAGCAAAATTAGTGAATGATGGGGACACCAGAGGACAGAATAGAACAATGTAGATGATGGGGTGGAATGGAATCATTTGCACAGGTAAAGGGGTCTGCTTTAGCAAGCAGAAGGATGATCTTTTCCTCTGGGACTGGGACCAAAAAGGGAAGGAAGGCATCTCATTCTTGTGAGATGAGGAGGATAAGATAGCTCTTGAAAAATATATAGTTCTTTTCAGTGAAATAAGAGACCAAGGTGAGAGTCCTCAGGTGAGAAGGTGTGCATGGGGGAGGGAGGTGCAAGCAAGTCATAAGGGAGAGTTGAAGAGGAATGAGAAGATTTGGAAAAGTTGCTATGGTGAGTGGCATGGGGAGTCAGTGAGGGAGATGGCAAAGAAGTCTCTGTGAGCTTCAGTGTTGGGTCTGGTCAGCTTCCATCAGGGTTAGAACCTGACAAAGGTGACAACGTAGAGGTGATTAGGTGCAAGAGACAGAAACCTGGCTGAGAATATGCATTCCACCAGTAGGAGAGAGACCAAAATGCAGGGACTGAGGTTGAGGCTGGGGCCTGGGATCAGCCCTGGGCCCAGGCAGTCAATAAGCATTGAGGAAGCACCTTTCTGTAAACCCCTGCTAAGCCCCGAGGCTACAAAGGAAGGCAAAAGACAATCCCTGCTGTCCCAGAGCTCAGAAGGGAGTTTACAAACACAGAGATGGTTTGAGAAGCAGCAGCAGATCCTAAACCTCACTCTTAGCTGACTGTTTGGAATGGAAACATATGTCCTTCAAAGGGAAATGAGAGACTACAAAAAGTGAGGATTGTCACAGTTTAAGGAGAGCACAATTGGAGAGGAAATAGCCAACATCAAAATAATCATGATAAAAACCACAGCGCATTTCCGTAGCACCTACTATGTGCCACACCCTTTACAAATAGGATCTTATCTGACCCTCATAAGAACCCTACCAGTTAGGTGCTCTTACTAGGCCCATTTTACAGAAGGAGAAACCTAGGCAAACAGAGGTGGGATTGGAGCTCGGATCTTCCTGACTCGAGGCCCAGTGTTCTAGCCACCGTGCCATCAGCCGTATTCTGATTTTTAAACAGAATTCTGTGAAAATGCTCACATACATATGAGGTGGGAAGTGGGAGGACAACTGGCCAGCTCTCTTGCTAAGGGATGAAAATTTATTTTTGTTTTTAGTTCCCTAACCAGTCAACAAAATGAATTGTTAATTATCACATAAAAGATTTATTTTTCTATTGGCTCACGGTAAGTGGTGTAATAAACGATAAATGCACTTGGTCAATTGCATGTATTGCTTTTTTAAAAACAATGTTTATGTATAAAACCACCTTTGCAAGGATAATATTTCCTCAATATAACTTTTTTTCTGCCAGTAGCAAATGGGCTACACTCTCACTGAAACTCTGCTGAATGACTAACCCGTATCATTGACCAATTCCTTTGAATATCTTCCAAATAGAAGAACAGTAACATAAGTGGAAGGTGAGTTCAAATCAGAAAACACCCTTGGCATTGCAATGAGTGGCAATTTAAGGTCTGTTTCTATAGAACAGTTGTGGGGGTCCATGATGCTTTGGCCTCTACTGTGAATGCCTGGCAACGATGGTTTTCAAAGATCCTACCATGTCTGCTACAAGAGTAACAGCTCGATCTGATGATTATAGGTTGAGTGAGATGTGATTACAAGGTAATCCAGGAATGGGCACAGTAACAGCCAGCCAGCCATGGTCTGTGCATGCCTGTGACCATGTGCACATGAATGGCCAACCTTCCTGAAAGCTTGGAAACAATTTGGTGTCAAGTTGAGAAACTGAAAGAATATGTTGCACTTAGTCAGAGGCAGTCAGTTTGATGTCATCACAGCATGATCCCCAAAGCATTATGGGCCTGATCATGATAGTTCAGAATCACTGCAGAAAGAAACGTGTTATGGTGGAAACATGCACATGATTGTTGTCCCAGAGGAAGAATATCTTTGTAACCAAACTGAACAATTCTTTACTGCTTAAGGTCCTGTGAACAAATTTTTAGCTCCAGTCCCTTGGACCATCGTCTCAAAGCTCCAAAGGGTTTGGGAAGGACTAAATGGGAAGGGCTAGGAAAGGACTAATAGTGAAGCATGCCCTCTGTCTCCTTACAAAAGGATGGTGGACTCATGTTCTTGTATGAGACACATTTTCAGACACAGGAAGATGCCATGCATTTTTATTAAAAACTTGTGTTTATTATAAGGATTTTATTTTTATTTTAGTGAGCAGGGCCATTTAAATATAAATTGTTTAAAAAGAAATAAGTAATATCTGTCCCAAAAAAGTAATGGGCCCAAACAAAACCTCTTATGCCTCAGGTAAGTACAAAAAACAGTGCTACCATTCATCATGTGATCTCGGTGCAGCAGAAAAAATAAGATTGAAACTGATGGCCAGGGAAATTACATTATGTTTACAGATATCACAGACCATGAAATAATATGAAATTTAGTCCCTGAATGGCATAATGTGTATGAAGAAAGGATTGAAAGTGCAGACAAGGAAAGGGAAAGTGAAAGTGAAATGGAGAGACTGTGGACAGAGCATGCCCAGTCACAGGGTTTGAGTTCTAGTCTCAGCTTCTGGGATTTGGGTCCAGTCACTCTGAGTCATTCTGAGCCCATGGCCTGACTTGTGAATGTAATGAGAATACCTGCTCTGCCTGAGTCAGAGGTTTGTTGTAAGAATCCAATGTGATTGTGTGTGAAGTTGGGATGTGAGCTAATGGCATTTTCAAATGATTGATTCTGTCCAGTTAAGTTTGAGGACTTTTTTCTTTGTCCAGGAAGAGAGAATGTAAATCAGTTTACTTTCTGCCCATGGAGGGAAGGGGGATATAATTATGTATGTGTGTATATGTGTCTGTGTATATATGTTTATTGTCTGTTTCTTTCAGAAGGAGAGATCAGACTCGAAATGAGAGAGACTCCTCCATAACTAAGCTTTTCTGTGGAAGAAACTCACAAGCAAAGATTCAGGAATGATGGTCCCTGTGACTTCACTTAGAGAGAAATCTTTGCTGTATATCAGAGAATCCACATTGGGAGAAGCCTTATGAATGTAATCAGTGTAGAAAAACTTTCTGAAAGAGCTCCCATCTTGCTTTACATGAGCAAATCCACAATGGAGAGAAACCTTTTAAGTGTAATCAATGTGGAAAAGCTTTCAGGTGCAGCTACAGTCTTGCTCTACATCAGAGAATCCACACTGGAATGAAACTTTATAAATGTTATCATTGCAGAAAGACATTCGTGCAGAGCTCCCATCTTGCTTTACGTAAGAGAATCCACACTGGAGAAAAACCTTATGAATGTAATCAATGTCGAAAAACTTTCAGATGTAGGAAGCGTATTACTGGACATCAGAGGATAAACACGGGAAACCTTATGAATATAATAAATGTGAAAAAGGTTTTCACAGAAGACCAGTCTTACTACACATAAGAGAATCTACACTGCAGAGAAACCTTATGAGTGTAATCAATGTGGAAAAGCTTTCAATGTAGGAAAAATATAGCTTGACATCAGAGAATCCACACTGGAGAGAAACCTTATGAATGTGATCAGTGTGGTAAAGCCTTCAAGCTAAAGTCAGTCCTTACTTCTCATCAGAGAATTCATACTACATAGAAATCTTATAACTGACATGTATGAGGAAAGGCATTCAAATGGAGTACAGAGCTTCTTAGACAGCAGAAAATTCACTCTGGGTACAATTTGTATATAGATTCAAAGTGGGAGAAGTGGGCAGCCCTTTAGCCAGAGATCATCTATTACATCAAAGGATTCACACTGGAAAGAAGCCTTATGAATGTGCTCAGTGGGACTATACCTTTCTCTGGAAGGTGGAGGTCACTGGCGAAGGGCTCAGTTTTGTTTCTGACTGTAACAGAATAATGAAATAAGGGAACAGAATTCATGCTGACTCACCAGCTGCAAAACAGGAAAACAAGGCAGTAGAGTTGTTCATAAAATGCAGGATCACATGAAAGGAGCCATTTTCAGCACAAGGGGCAAACGTGTCAATATTATGTCAACTGGGGGACAATGTTTGGTAAAGGGAAGACATCAAAAGTGTTCATTCAAAGGTATAAAAATTGGGGCAATTTAGGGGAAATTGCAGGCCCTCTCCATGTATGTATTCAGCCTACATTCAGGCTGCTGCACGTGACAACCAAGAAACTTCTCATTAACTCCTCATTTTTGCGATCTAACAATCATGGCTGTGAGGAAGGGATTCCCCTGATGGACTTGAGGCAGAGCAGACCCATCATATGAAAAAGCAGCTGCGATTAAAGAGGTAAGAGGCCCTGTGATTTCTATATAAAAGGTCGACCACATTTGCTCCAGCTACTGAACAATGACAACAAACTAATTAAAGCTGAAATTTGTGATTTGAGTAAGGAGGGTGAAGCAAACATGCCAGAGACTTTTCACTATGCTTCTGCCATTTGGGGGACCTGCATGTTGTCAGTCCTTCCAAAGTGGTGGGGTCCATTGGGAAGTCTGTTCCCTGCCCTCCTGATCGAGTTCTGCACGTCCATGATGCAAATTTTGGTCTCTTGGATAACGTATGGTCAACTTTCAGTAGACTGCTATTGGACTTTGTCACTGTTAGGATACTGGGAGATTCTTTAGGTTTAAAGGGACTGAACTGCTGTCTTGCTGTGGCTCCCCCTTGATCGTGGTATACTGCCCATGTCACTCCACTGTACATTTATGTGCAGGGCTGAAGGTTAGAATTTCACCTTGCTCATGGGTTGAGAGCCAAAGAGTTAGAGTTTTTAGAACCTGTTCCTTGCTCAGTGTATAGCTTAAGCACTCTCTTGCTTATGACTCTTCCTCTCCACCCTGGAACTGTGACCAGGAACTAGGGAATAGGTGACAGAACTATGAGCTGGCTCCCATTTCTGACATCCTGTCTAAATTTGCTCAATTATATGATGATAAATTTAACATTTTAAGTGAAATGGAAGAATACTTACAAAAATATAAACAGCCCAGATTAACAGAAGAGGAATAAATAAACCTATTTTAGAAAAAGAAATTGAACAGGCCATTAACAAGCTTTGCAAGAAAAAAGCATCAGGACCAGCTGGATTTAGTAGTGAATTTTGCCAAAGTAATTGGATCAGCCACAGTCGGACACACTTGACTCTAGAGTCATAACTTGACTCTAATGCAGTGATGTCACTTTGGTGCTCTTCTAGAATGAAGGACAACAACCATAATATACCCTGTATATGCTTCTCGTGGTTCTACTCATTTCTCTCTGCATCAGTTCATACAAGAAGGGGTACGAACTAGGTAAGAAAAACCCAAAGAAATTGAAGGCAGTGGTCCAGCACTGGATAAAGTCAAGAACACAACCAGGCCGATGAAGTATTCCCCTTTTCAACAAGCACTGCAGAAAAAACTGGAAAAAATTTTGGGATGTCAGATTTAGACTCCCAGCTTCCACCTCTTACTATGTTGCACTAAAAATGGAGACTGTACCTGACCATAAAAGTCACTGATTAAAAGACTTAAGAAGGAAGATGCAGGAGGAGAAGGAAAAAGAACCCCCAGCTTGGCACCTCTACACCTTCTAAAAGCAGATGGAGAACATGGCCCAACCTGAATCCTGGGTGGGAAATCCAAGAGACCACACAGAGAAGCATTGTTCCAGATCAGGTCAGTGTAGGGAGACAGAGAGAGGGTTCTGTGGAAACTGGGGAATAGTCCCAGCCAGGAAAGGCTTTGCTGAGCATTCCAGCTCAGGGAGAGGCTGTTCTTCAGGCCAAGAAGGGGTCCTGAATCCAGCATAAAGGAGTTAGAAACAAGTGTGCCTGGATGCTCTATGTCTTATTGCCCAACTTGGAGTTGGACATTTAGGGCAGACTGAGGGGATCTCCTCCTAGAAGTGGCAGATCCAGGGTGAGGGGCAGGTGCTGGGCCCTAGGCTGGGTCTTAAGCAGGGAACACATTCAGCAGTTTGTGGTTCCAATCCCAGGAACAGAGTGGGGTCTCAGGTCCAGCTTCCAGTCCAGTGTGAAGCCTACAAGGAAGGAGTCTTAGATGTCTTAGAAAGTTCTGACACTTTCTACCAGCATAGCTTTCCAGTTGGCTTATAGTGACTGAATCCATCAGTAGTCTCCACATGGGGCCAGCCCACAGATGTATTGCTCAGACTCAAACATAGTTCAGGAATTTGCAGATCTATGATGGGGGGGCGTGGGGATAGGGAATCAGACAATTTTGGGAGCACTGAAAACTTACAGGTCTCTGAAGCGAGCTTTCCCTGAGATCCTGAAATAAGCTATAACTCACTACCTCAAAAAAGCAGCCACAAGATTACCCTGGACATTCCCTTCAGAATGTGGAGAGAGCCTGGCCCTGAGATCAGGTCCATGGTGAGGAAGAAGACTGAAAGAACAGGCAAACGATAAAGGATCTCACCACAAATTTTACCTTGAGGACAGGGATGCTCAAGACACAAACCCAGAAGAGAATGACTTCAAAACATCAACACACAAAGCCTCAAAGAAAAGCACAGTGTGGGCATAATTCAAGTAGGATTTCTGGAACAGACCCCGTAAGAGTTAAAAGAGTAAAAAAAAGTTAGAGACAATGTTTTTCACTGAGGAGGAACTGGAATTTAAATGACAGCTGTGGAAGAAAGAATCAGAAGTGGAATAAAGGGCTTGTCAAAACTGAATTTTAACGAAAGGGTAAGCTGATCTCTGAGCAAGATAACATTGATTAGCAGGGGAATACTACCTGTCAATAAATGGGTCAATGGCTTGCCTCCATTTATGCCAGGGGTCTTGAGCAAAAGAACAGCTCCCCTTACATGGGTTTTGGGGAGCACAGAACAAAGAACAGAATAGGGTAGATGACATCGTGGGATTAAGGGCAACATACCCAGTTATGCAGCTGAGGCCAGGGAACAACCTGATTGGTTGGCCGTTTGGTAACGGGGGCTAGCAACGCCTCCCTTCTCTTGTGAGACTAAAATGTCCTCATTGTCTGAGTCCAGGTGCAAGACAGTGGCCCAGACTGCTGGACAGCAAAGCAGATGCCATTGAAGGACAGCCTGGTGGTGTAAAGATGTCAGGCCCAAACTCCCTGGCTTTCTCACCCATTTTCCAAGGTTAGCAAAATTCCTTGAGCAGGAGAGTTGGATTTTTCAACTTAATCAATTACAGACCAGCTGAATTCTGAACCAAGTTCAGAGACAAAGGGCCATGACTTAGACAATTACAGGAAAAAAGTAGTTTCAGAACAAAATCAATTAATTGTAAATAGGATCCATAAGAAAATGATACAGGATGAATCTTAATCTTCTCAGGCTTGCCCCAAGAGGTGTAGAACCTCGTCCAAGCAACAATCGTATGGAAAATCAGAATGGACCAAACCTTATGCGATGACTCTAAGAGGCAATGAGCAAGGTCAAAATGAAATCAAAAGGCTGAAAAACAGAAGAAAATGTAAAGAAGACTTATTGACCTGGAAATCACATTAAGGAGAGAGAATTTAAGAATCATTGGCCTTCATTAAAACCACGGCCATAAATCTTAATTCAAGGAAACATAAAAACCCTCCTGGATATCTTTAGAACTAGAGGTCAAAATGGAAATAAAAAGAAATCACTGGTCATCTCTGGAAAGAAACCCCAGAATAAAAACTCACAGGATCATCATAGCCAAAATCCAGAGCTTAAGGTCAAAGAAAAAATACTGCAAGCATCCAGAAAGACTTGAAACAACGAGGAGCCACAGACAGGATGATGTGCTATTTACCAGTCACAACTAGAAAAGGGCAGAGAGCTTAGAACATTCCAGGAAACAAAGGCTGCTGAGGAGGGGTAAGGTGAGGGACAATGATCTCACATATTCCAGATGTAAGCAGAAGTCTGTACAACAGAGGAGGATCTGGTGGGGGAAGAGTCTGGCAACAGAATATCAGTCTCATTTGAAATGGTCAAAGGAGGGACTCCAGAGGGCAAATGATCAAAGATGCTCCCCACTTCCTGATGGAGACAGAAGATTCAGAGCACAGAACTTTATACATATATACACACATCTTGGGGGGGGGGGGGCATGAACAATGCTGGAATGCTGCTCTTGAGTAGACAAGTTTATAAGAGAGATTTTGTTTTCCTTCCTCTCTCAATTTAAGAAGGCTGAGCAGGGTAAGTGGAGGTTTTGCTGAGTGAAAAAAAATTTATTTGAAAAAATCAGAAGAAAATACATCCATATACCTTCCACAACTATGTTAAGGAGCATTCTTAATCCAAGATATGCAGACTTTTTAAAAAAATAGATAGCCCTCACTACATAAAATGTGAAAGGCTTCACTAAAATAAATGAAGATCAAATACGAGGAGAAATTGTTGAGTAGTAAATATATCAAATGATACATGAAATGTGACCAAAACAAGTCGTTTATATCCAAATAGAGAGAGAACTGACACCAACGTAAACCAAGAGCCTTTGCCCACAGATGAGAGCTGAAAGAATATGGAAGTTTCTAAAGTCCTGATGACTATAAATGACCACATGAAAGCAGGTCTCCAAGCAACAATAAGGAGAGAAAGTCATGTGAAATAATCTTGCTATCTCTTGTGAAGGGTTAAATTTTGTCCACGACAATCACAGAGTGCTGAAATAAGAGGAAACAATTCTTCTGACCCACAAGTTAGCCAAACAGAAAAAGAAGGCTGTAGGGTTGCTGATAAACTGCACAAAAGGAGACATCTGGATGTTCTTGAAAACAGAATGAGGCTCAGGACTAGAGTTAATATTCTAGCAACTAGGGAGCAATGTCTGGTAAAGAGAAGAAACCGGAGTTGGTTGTTCAGGCGTATGTAAGTTGTTGGTATTCTGTTTCCTAATCTGTAAAGATGATCTCCAAGATCTTTTCCAGGGATAACTTTATGCTCTCCATTGAAATTTCCTAGTTGGGGTGATGAGGCAAGAAAGAGGGAAAATCCTACCAAATGTGCCCAGGTTCATTGTTTCTGAAAAAAAAGTTACTAGGATTCCACACCTTCATATGTCAGGCAGTTCAGAACCAACCTTAGGCTGAAATGGTTCTCCTCCTCATTTTAATAAATGAGCTCTTTCCTTTTATTGTTATGGAGTTGTTTCAGTCATACAACAGTGAGGTCAGCACCACAGCTCCGCAGACCTTCAGTTTGGTGATCGGTCTAATACCTCTTCTCTCCCACACTTTCCTTCGGAGCCTCCCAAACACTGAGCTAGCTCTGGCAATGAGTGAGTCAACTTCATTACCATAGTACCACCACCAATGAAATTGGACTGGTTTGTCATTTTCTTTTCCAGCTCATTTTTCTGATGAGGAAACTGAGGCAAACAGGATTAAGTGACTTGCACAGGGTCACACATCTAGTACATGTCTGAGGCCTAGACTGGAATTCGGGTCTTCCTGACTCCAGGCCCTGAGCTGTAACCACTGGGAGGACCTAGCTGCCCCTTTTATGGAGACAAAGTCTTTTCCTCCAATTCCAAATTCCATTTACTGGACTCTGATTTCCTCTTTATTCCTGGGTCCCTTGCTTGCTTATCTACAAGGCCTGGGAAGGTTACAAGATTTGCCTGAGTCACAGCTGGGATAGAGGTCATTAAAATGAAGGTGGTAACACACAAATAAGTGTGCAGATTTCTTCAGTCCTCAGATGCCTTCAATTTGCGGTGAAGACATTTTCTTCCCAATCTCTAAGCAGAGGAAAGGGTCACACTGAGGAGGGCGGGAGGGGAGGGTTGACTCTAACCCTAACCCTTCTTTTTCTCTGGTTTAAGCTGGGAGCACAAGAGCCATGTTCCCGGAGTGATGATGGGAGGGAGGGGACTGGGGCTCCATGGAATTAGAGGCTGCTCTGTGTTGTTGTTGGGTTTGTCCTTGGTTCTTGAAGAGGACCAGGAGGTCAGGGAAATGATGCCACAACTTGCAGTTGACTTTGATTTGAGTGAGGGAGGACTGTGCAGGGTCAGCAGCCTCACTTTCTCCTCCAGAGCCATCTGGGTCCAGTGACCAGATACTCACCAGGATGACTGGAGATGGCCCAAAGAGCCAAGGCCTGGAAAGCCGGGGATTTCCTCCGAGTCAGTTTCTGTTTTGGTCTCCTAACCTGTGCGGGCTCGTTCTGCCCAGTCACCAATGACGCTTTCTGGCTTCCGTTTGCTATTGGCCGGCAGCGCCTCTGGGAAGCCAACCAGAAGCGAGGATTCGTCCCTTTATAAACCTAGCACAGCCGGTCTCAGTGACCCTGTTCTTCTCTGCCAGGGACGGACCATGGGCAGTTTTGTGCGCTCTCTCCTCCTGTTGGGGACCGTGGCCGTGCCTGAGACCTGGGCGGGTAAGTGGGGCCGAGGACAGGACACAGCATCCAGGGGTGGACGTGGGGTGGGATGGGGTTTCCTACAGAAAGCTCGGACCCCAGCCCGGGGTGGGTTTCCCCTCGTCTTAGGTGCGGTCAGGGCGGTGCTGAAGGGAAGGAGCCGGGAATGTGTGTGTGTGACTGGGGACAGCAGCCTGCCCCGCCCCCCTTAGCTGGGCTTGGCGGGGGGGGGGGGGGGTCTTGGTGTCCATCCTTTACTTTTGGGGGCGGAGCGGTGAGTGGAACGTAGGTGGGTGTGAGGACACGGCGCCTTGAGGCAGAGGTGCCGGGAGGGAGGAGCGGGGCGGACCCTACTGGGGGCGATAAGGGGGGGCAGAGCTGTCCCGGACCCCGCACCCCCCGCATCCGAGGGCGAGGACAGAACCCGGAGCCGCTTCGTTAAAGAGCTTCACGGAGGATCGTGGGGGAGGCTGGGAGAGGCTGGGGGCAGGTGCGGACCCAAGGTGGGGGGCTGAGGGTGAGGAGTGTGAGGGACCCGGGACCGGACCAGAGGAGGGGGCGGGGAGAGGGGGGCCAAGGTCCAGGCGAAGGGGCACCGGGATCTGCCTGGTTGGTCAGTGACGGAGGTTTGCTGATCTCAAAGCGCTATAGACCCGAGAATTACCCAGGCAAGGGCTTGGTGCCAGCAGCGTGGGGTGGGGGTGGGGAGTGGGGAGTGGGGTAGGGTGCGGGGAGGGGGGGGCGAGGTGGGGGAGGAGGGCAAGGCATCTTGGGACAGCGGGGTTGGGAGTCTGGGGTCAAGGGTCACACCGCGGGTGTGGCGGGGGTCAAGGGTCACGCAGAGGGCGGGGCGGGGTCAGAGGTTAAGGGTCCCCGGGCTGGGCCGCAGACGCGGCCCCTGTCCTGACCCAGCCCGGTCCCCACGCCCCAGGCTCTCACTCCCTGAGGTATTTCTTCACCGCCGTGTCCGGGCCCGAGCTCCGGGAGCCGCGGTTCCTCACCGTGGGCTACGTGGACGATCAGCAGTTCGTGCGCTTCGACAGTGAGGGCGAGAGTGCGAGGATGGAGCCGCGGGCGAAGTGGATCGAGCGGGTGGGGGAGGAGGACCCGGAATACTGGGAGCGGAACACGCAGATCTCCCGGGCGGACACACAGGTTTTCCGAGGGAACCTGGAGACAGCGCTCGGCTACTTCAACCAGAGCGCGGGCGGTGCGTGCCGGGCCGGGGCGGGGGGAGGGGAGGGGAGGGGCCGAGCCGGCCCACGGTCACCCGCGGCTCCCGGGGACACGGGGGGGGGGCACCTCGGGGTCACCCCGGGCGGGGGGCACGGGGTCAGCCAGTGTCCGGCCGCGCTGACCGGGCCGGGGGGGGGCAGGGGTCCACACTCTCCAGAGAATGTACGGCTGCGAGCTGACCCCCGAGCTGGCCTTCAAGCGCGGGTTTTACCAATTCGCCTACGACGGGCGGGACTACATCTCCCTGGACACGGACACCTCCACGTGGGCGGCCACGGCGCCCCAGGCTGTGAACACCAAGCGCAAGTGGGAGGCGGACAGGAGCATCGCGGAGAGATGGAAAGCCTATCTGGAGGACGAGTGCGTGCTGTGGGTGAAGAAGTACCTGGAGATGGGGAAGGAGACGCTGGGGAGGACAGGTACAGCCGGCCCGGCCCACTGTGCGCGGCACTCAAGGCCCACCGCCCGCCCTTCTCTGGCACCTCTGCAGCCTCAGCCCCGGGCCCCCCACCCCCAGGGACCCCTTGTACCCCAGGGCCTGGATTGTGGGCTGTTCCCCCTGCTCCCACCCGTCCTTGTGTCCCTGGAGGGGAGCCTGGAAATGCCTCTGACCTTTCCCTGCAGCCCTGCCTAAGTGCTTTGGCATTCAAGGCCCTCAGCCCTGCTCTTCTCCACCTCCCCTGCAGCCTCAGCCCCAGGCTCCCCACCCCGCAGTGGCCCTTGTACCCCAGGGCCAGGATTGTGGGGTGTTCCCTGTGCCCCCACATGTCCTTGTGCCTCCTGAGGGGAGGGGAGAAGGGAGAGCCTGGAAATGCCTCTGACCTTTGCCTCTAGACTCACTGCAGTGTGCGTGGCATTCAAGGCCCCTGGTCCACCTCTTCTCTTCCTCCTCTGCAGCCTCAGCCCTGGGCTCCCCACCCCCAGGGCCCACATTGTGGGCTGTTCCCCCTGCCCCCACTCATCTTTGGGTCCCCTGCAGGGGAGCCTGGGCAAGCCTCTTTGCCTCCAGACCTGCCCGAGTGTGCTTGGCACTCAAGACCCCCAGACAGTTCTTCTCTGCCTTCTCTGCAGCCTCAGCCCCAGTCTTCCCACCCCCAGGGACCCCTTATACCAGAGGGCCGGGATTGCGGGCTGTCCCCCCTGCCCCACCTGTCCTTGTGTCCCTGGAGGGAAGTTTGGACATGCCTCTGACCTTTGCCTACAGCCCTGCATGAGTGTGCTTGGCATTCAAGGTCCTCAGCCCTGCCCTTCTCCACCGCTTCTGCAGCCTCAGCCCCAGGCTCCCCACCCCCAGGGGCCCCTTGTACCCCAGGGCCCAGATTTCAGGCTGTCCCCCACCCCCACCTGTCCTTGTGCCCCCGGAAGGGAGGTGAGAAGGGGAACCTGGAAATGCTTCTGACCTTTGCCTCCAGACCCACCCTCTGCCCGAGTGACTCACCACACTGACCCCAATGGGGACGTGACCCTGCGGTGCCGGGCTCAGGACTTCTACCCTGGGGACATCTCCCTGATGTGGCTGAGGGATGGGGAGGAACAGCTCCAGGACACGGAGTTCATTGAGACCAGGCCTGCAGGAGACGGGACCTTCCAGAAGTGGGCGGCTGTGCAGATGACCCCGGGCCAGGAAGGCAAATACACCTGCCGAGTTCAGCACGAGGGGCTGCCTGAGCCCCTCTCCCTGAAGTGGGGTAAGGACAGTGAGGAGGGGCTGGGGAAAGGCCATCCCCCCACACCCCACAGGCCCAGAGGGAGGGGGAGTAACTGGGGGAAGGTGGGAGAGAGGTTAGCGAGTCTCAGGTCAGAGAGGGATCAGGGCCTCTCCCTTCCCTTTTCCATTTCAGAGCCACAGTCCCCATCCACCTTGCTCATTGTGGGGGTCATCGCTGCTGTCCTCTGCATCATCATTGCAGTCATTGCTGGAGTTGTGATCTGGAGGAAGAAGAATTCAGGTGGGCAGGACTGAGAGGGGTCCTCAGGGAGCAGGCACCATGGAGATCCTGGCTTCCCCTGACCCGGCAGCTTGTCTTTCTGCCCCCAAGTCCTCCCTTTCCCATCTAAGGGCCGTCACATGGGCCCTAAGACTCAAGGTGAACAAATCCCTAACGAGAAACCATTTCTCTGGAGGATGCCTGGCAGGGGTGTAACAGGCTGGCTGAGTGGGGAATCTGCTTCAGACTCAGATCAGAGATGAATATGGGGATCTCTGCCAGAGGGCCTGGGTGTCTCCCCAGCTGGGGGCTGTAGACCAACCTTGGGAACCCGAAGTGCCCAATGGTGGACTGCAGTGGGCAATGGGGGGCACAGCCCCAGTCATTTGTTGTGTCTCCAGGACAAACCAGTGACCTTCTGAGACCTCAGTGCGGTCTCCTCTCTTGGATTCCTCAGTGAAATTTGTTTTTCTTTTCCAGGTGAAAAAGGAGGGAACTATGTTCAGGCTGCAGGTAAGTGAGGGGTAGCCACGGAGGGTATAAGGAAGGGGCCAGGCCGTGGTGTCTCTGGGACCCGAGCAGTGAGAAGGCAGAGGAGAGGCTTAGCCCAGCCCAGCAGCCTTGCCTTGGTGTCCCCTTCCTTTCTCGTACCCTGGTTTTGGGATGTATGTTCCTGACTGGGTTGTTTCCCTCCTTTGTCTCCAGCCAATGACAGCGCACAGGGATCAGATGTCTCTCTCACAGCCAGAGGTGAGACTCTGGGGCTTGGAAGGAGAGAGGGGCTGGAGTAAAGGGGGCCAAGCCAAGAGGGGAGGGTATGTGGGAGTTGGGCTAGGGATTGGCTGGGTGGTGAGGCAGGCCCTTCAGAATAATGGGTGCCTGCAGGATCCCTCTGAATCTGTCTTTCCTTTTTCAGCTTGAGAGAATTGCCTGGTATGGACCTGAGAGAGAAAACCAGTCTCCAGGCCCTGTGTTGTTCCTGTTGACCCCTGGCTTCTCTCCCCACCTCTGGCCCCTGGGATCATCCCTGGACTCCACTGGCCCAAGCCCAGGGCAGCATCATCGGGGCCCTCACCCTGTTCTCTAAGGCTTCCCTCCCCCCCCCATCCTTCCTTTCTGCCTGTCTATCTCACTCTGCAGGGAGACCACCAGCAGTAAGGTCCAGAGGGCTTTGGGAATGAGCCCTCCCCCAATCTGATGTGGCCCTGACCTCTGGGATCTCTGTCTGACTGAAAAAAATGCCTAATAAATGATTGTTCTTGAATCTTCAGCTTTTCTCCACAATCTCAGCTGAGCTTCACATTTGGGTGGGGGATCGTGGGGGCCAGGATGACAAGAAGATGTTCTGGCCTCATGAAGGGGAAAATAGATGAAAGTTTGGAGATGCCTAAGAAGGCTTTTATTGGCTCTGCTGATTCTGGGAGTGCAGGTGGGGGCTGGGCCAAAGGGGAAGGAGCCTGGGGGAGGGACAGCCTACTGCATATGGTGAGGGGGCAGACCTTTGTCTCTGATCTGTACTGCTCAGGGGCACTTGGGGGCAAAATCTGTTGGGATCTGTTCCAGGGCTTCAGACAGAGCCCAGGCTGCCTACTCCTCCTGGGACTGGAGCCATGCCCAAACAGGCTGCTGGGTGGCAAGCCCATGGGCCGGCCCTCAGTACCGACTTTCAGAGAGTTCCAATTCTCTTTTGTTGTCATTCCCCTCCCTCCTTGTGTGTGTGTCCCTGCTTTTCTTTCACTGCTGGAGCCTCCCTCTGGGCTTCTGTGGCCTCTGCTCAGGCCTCAGTCCAGGGCCTTGGGTTCCTTCTCTGTTGGTGACGGCCACTGTACTGAGTGACCGCCTTGTCCCCTCTTTAGACTGCCCCAGGGTGGGGTCTTTTCTTCCCCTCAGAAGAAGGGAAGGATTTCCTTTCGGAGCTAAGGGGGGAGGGAATATCTAGTTTGTCAATAGAGAGAAGCACCTGCCCGTTCTCTACCTCCCTGGAGTCCGACCCTATACGAGGTTAGAGCTGGTTGCTCTCTCTCCACCTGTGACTTCCCTCCTCCCCAATTTTCTTTTTGCTTTTGGAGTGGTCCACACTGTTGGGGACATCTGCTTTTCCCTCCTTTCTGCTCTGGAATTTCTTTCCAGAACAGAGGAATGTTTTAATTATCTATATCTCTCTCCCATCTTATAATCACCATCTCAGCTTAGCACCGAACAGTTTTTTCCCATCATCCAAGGCCAAGTTTTGGTCTCTAATTATTCTAAAATGTGGGGGAGTTTCCCATTGCAATTATTAATTGATGTAAGGAGGGCAGGCTCCCGGTGGTGGAAGCAGGCAGAGACTGAGGCCCTACTGTCTCCTGGCTGATAGGTGATAATTTAGAGAAAATATTTGCTAGAAATAGGTCGGGTCAGAGCCTGGGGTCATGTTGGGACACTTGTTGGTCATAGCACATAGATTTGAGGCCTCTCTCTGAGCCTCTGTTCATGTCCCAAGAAAGACCGGGAATTGTGTAATAATAAATAGGTGGATGGGGTGTAGGCTGTCTATACCATGTATACCATGGCTGGACACGATTCGGGGACCCTGGGGTTCAAGTAGGGAAGGAGCTCTGAGGGGTTTGAATAATCTTCCTCTCTGAGCCCAGAAGCTTCCTCTTGCCTTGGTCATCCAGTTGTACGTGGAGGACTTGTCTTCTCCCTTCACACAAGATTAACTGTCCCCAGTGGCTTATAAGGAGCAGGACAAAAATAACTGCTTTTACATCTCTGATGAATGAATAGTTTACTGAAATGTGAAACCTCTCTTAGTTGCTTTTCTGCCCTCGATCTCTAAACTCTGTGACCCCCAGAGCTTTCCAGATCCCCCCTCTTAACTATCACAGGTGTCCATAAGCAGGAGGGGCTGCTCCAGGAGGCCCCGCCTTAGAGGGACTGAGTGACCAAATCCCATGGGCTTTGCTCCAGCGTGGATCCTAGGTTTGACCACAGGGGTCTCGTGCACAACCTGCGGCCTGGCTGCAATGTTCTGGAATGCTTGGGAAGTAGATTAAGGAGTGGTTGGAAGATATTTAACAAAGAAATGAAAACACAATAAAGCAGATGAGATGTCATTGTTAAACTAAGTCAGTATGTGGCCTGCAGTGCCCCATAAATACAGATCCGTGGCTCCCATTTCTGTTTGGGTGGAGAGCAGGGCCTGGAGTCTAAAAGCCTCATCTTCAGGTGTTCAAGTCTGGCCTCAGACACTTACTAGCTGTGTGACCCTGGGCAAGTCATTTTACCCTGTTTGCCTCAGTTCCCTCATCTGTAAAATGAGCTGGAGAAGGAAAGAGAAAACTACTCCAGTATCTTGGCCAAGAATACCACAAGTGGGGTCACCAAGTGTTGGACACGACTGGACAACAACAACAAATCTTGAGTTTGAGATCTCTGGTTACAGCTAGCTGTCCTCTGAGGGCACAAACAGCTCTCAGAGTCTGTGATGCCGATTTCCTCTACACTTATGGTTGGTTCATTTCAAGGAGGTCCCTGGCTCCTTTGCTACTGCCCTTTCAACACTCCTAGGGCCATGGAAGGCCATTGAGTCTGCCCCTTGGGAACAGTTGTTGGGTCACATCCCTCTAGAGTCCCATGTATGTGTGCTGGGGTTAGGGTCCGGCAAACCAAGGCCTTCCCACACCGAACCTTAGCTTGCCCTGTAAGGACTTTGGCTGTGCCGTCTTCCTTTCCTGACAGTCTCCCTGTAGCTCATAGGTTCAAAGCAGGAGATCGGGCTTCTCATTAGCCTCAGTATCCTCTGACAATGCAAATGTCATTTTCATTTCACTAATGAAGAAACTGAGGCACAGAGATGTTCAGTGAGGCGCACAGAGCCACACACCCAGTGAAAGCCTGAGCTAGGACTTGACCTTGGGTCTTCCACTCTACCATGGGGCCTCCCAAGCCTCACACTCCCAATCCTGGCAGCAGCCCCGGGTGAAGCCTGGCCTGGATAGACCTGTGCAGGTCTGCCTCTGAAACCTTCCTTCTGTATCTCAGTTAATCCCTTAAATGTGGGTGCCTCATTCTGCAGCTCTCCCTCTTCTGAATGCCCTGTTTATAGCAGGGATCTCCCCAGGAATCTGCAAGCATCTCTGGAATCCTCTGATAAAGGCATAAGCAGGATGGGAGGGGAGAGGAGGCTTCCCTGTGTGTCCCGGCCATGTGCTTCCACCCCTGTGTTTGCAGCCCCTGAGCCTCAGTGGCCTGCCTGAAACCATCCCCCCGGCCCTGTCCAAAGTTAGGGGAACATTGAACCAGCAGATGATGCTCATTGTCACATGCATCCCTGTGAGATGAAATTGGGGGTCACTTAGTCAGTGGAGGCTCTGCCTTAGTCAGGAAGACCTGAGTTCAAATCCCATCTGAGACACTTAATAGCCTTGTCACCCTGAGCAGGTCACTTCAGCTCCCCCTCAGGTTTCCTAATCTGTAAGGGGGGGAGTCATTAAGAGCACCTCCCTCCCAGCGCGGGGGCGGGGCGGGGAGTGAAGGTCACGTGACACAGGATTTAGAAAGTGCTTTGCAAGGCTTATTATAGAAATGCGCGCTGTTCTTGTTGCTTTCCAGAGCCCGTTCCTGTGATTCTGCCAGTTCCAAGCAGTCACTCAATGATCATGACACTCATTGGAATGATGGCTTTCATGGAATCCTTTCAGAACCCTAAGAATTCCTCCCAGTGTGAAATCAGTCGTTTATCTCCTAAGCTGGACACTCCTGCCACCCAGTGGATATTCATGGTATTACAGGATTTAGAATTCTAGTTTCCTCCCTTCTGAAATGATGAGTGTGAAGAGGAGAGGTGGGGTGGGGGGGCAGTCCTCTGACAAACCAGCCTTTGAAGCCTTCAGACTTCCTGGTGAGCTTGGGGACTTCACAGAGATGAGCAATCTAAAGTCTGTAGGGGCTTCTGAGGCCCTCTGGTCCAGCCGCTTAGGACAGTGCCTAGTAGACTCTCAGTAAGGGCTATTGGCCTGACTCCATTCCCCAAACCCATTCCTCTGAGGACTTTTCTGTGAAAGTAAAATCTGAGTGATAATTACTAAAAACTCGATTATTCAGTAGAACAATGATAAATAACAAGTTATTGAAGTTAGATTCTGGAAACAGAGGGCCCTTAAACTGCTTTCTGGGTCATAGAGAAATACATTGCACACATATGGAACAATAATAAACAACACAGGGTCGTGATTAGACACAACTTACAAAGTCCAGGCTAGGTCGGCCATGGGCGTTCAGAGACGCTAGTCTGGGATACCCAGGGAAGGCTTCCCAGTGAGAAGGGGGCTTCAGCTTCAAAGTAGAAGGTATTTTTATCTATGTCAGGGGCTTTTCACCTGAGGTACACTGACCCCTGAGGAATTTGATGAGAGTTTTCAGGGGGTCTGTGAACCTGGATGGGAAAAAATACATCTTTATTTCACCTAACTTCTAATTGAAATGTAATCATTCCTTTGACTAGTAAAATTCCAGAAACCACAACAGCATTCTGGGAAGGCATTTATTAAAAGCTTCACCAGACAACACACAAACAAGTTAAGATGCTCTGATCTATGTTATAGATGGGACAGCAATGGCGTACTAATGTTTGGTCAAGTTGACCATACCAGTATCACCATATTGGCCAAATCTTTTTAGATAAACTATATCAGCATTTAACATATACAGGTGTGAATCCTTTAGACTACGACTATTGAGAACTAGACTTGTTTCCTTGTATCAGGATGATGAGGGAAATACAACTGTATGTTAGGTGTCCTTAGGCACTTTTCACATATATGAGTGCAGGTATACATACATCCGTACCTTTGTATGCGTATATGTGTGTGAGAGACAATACTAACCAATCAACTCATCCATAAGAGTTATGAAACTGCCCATACCCTTTGACCCAGAAATACCACTGCCAGGTATATTTCCAAAGATGATTAGGGAAAAAGGAAAAGAACCTCTATATTCTAAAATATTTTTAGCAGCCCTCTTTGTGGAGGCAAAAAACTGGAAATCATGGGGATGCCCCTCAATCGGGGAATGGCTGAACAAGTTGTTACATGATTATTATGAAATATTACTGTGCTATAAGAAATGATGAAAACATGGAAAGACTTGCAGGAAACAATGAAGAGTGAAATGAGGAGAACCAAGAGAACAATGTTTACACTGACAGCAATAGTGTTTTAAGAACAACTTTGAAGTAAGGGAAAAGGGTAAGATGAGGGGGACGCTAAAAGGGACAGAATATGGAGGGAGGAAGTGGTCAAAAGCAAAACTCTTGAGAAGGGGAAGGGAGAAGGGAGATATAAAAACATAAATGGGGGGGGGAATGGGATGGTAAAAAAGATACAGATAGTAACCGTAACTGTGAATGTGAATGGAATGAACCCTTCCATATAATGGAGGCAGATAGCAGAATGCAACAAGAGGATAAACACAGGGTAAAGGTAAAAGGCTGGAATAGAATATATTATACTTCAGCTCAAGTCAAAAAATAACAAAACAGGGGTAGTAGTCCTTATCTCAGACAAAGCAAAAGCAAAGGTAGATCTAATTAAAAGATAAGGGAGGAAACTATATCCTGCTAAAAGGCACCACAGACAATGAAGTACTATCATTACTTAATATAGATGCACCAATTGGTATAGCATCAAAATTCTTAGAGGAGAAGTTAAGGGAGTTACAGGAAGAAATAGACAGCAAAACTATACTAGTGGGGGACCTCCCCCTCTCTGAACCTGATAAATCAAACCTCATAATAAAAAAGAAAGAAGTTCAGGAGGTGAAAGGAATTTTAGAAAAGGTAGATATGATAGACCTCTGGAGAAAACTGAATGGAGATAAAAAGGAATATACTTTTTTCTCAGTCTACATGGCACATACTCGAAAATTGACCATGTACTAGGGCATAAAAACCTAACAATCCAGTGCAGAAAGGCAGAAATAGTCAATACATCCTTTTCGGATCATGATGCAATAAAAATTATTTGTAATAAAGGACCATGGAAAGATAGACTGAGAATTAATTGGAAACTAAATAATCTAATCTTAAAGAATGAGTGGGTCAAAGAACAAATCATAGAAACAATCACTAACTTCATTCAAGAGAATGACAATAATGAGACAACATACTATAATGTACAGGATGCAGCAAAAGCAGTTCTTAGGGGAAGTTTTATATCTCTAAATGCTTACATGAATAAAATAGAGGAAAAGGAGATAAATGGCTTGGACATGCAACAGAAACAGCTAGAAAAGGAACAAATTTACCCCCTCCCCAATTAAATACCAAATTGGAAATACTGAAAACCAAAGGAGAGATTAATAAAATTGAAATTGAGAAAACTATTGAACTAATAAATAAAACTAACAGCTGGTTTTATGAAAAAAACAATAAAATTGATAAACCTTTGGTCAATTTGATTAAAAAAAAAAGAAAACCAAATTACCAGTATCAAAAATGAAAAAGGTAAATTCACCTCCAACGAAGAGGAAATCAAAACAATAACTAGGAATTATTTTGCCCAATTGTATGCCCATAAATTTGATAATCTTAGGGAAATGGATGAATATTTACAAAAATATAAATTGCCCAGATTAATAGAAGAGGAAATAAAATACTCTAATAAGCCCGTCTCAGAAAAAGAAATTGAGCTAACTCCCTAGGAAAAAATTTCCAGGGCCAGATAGATTTACATATCAATTCTATCAAACATTTAAAGAACAATTAATTTCCATACTTTATAGACTATTTGGAAAAATAGGCGAAGGAGTCCTATCAAATTCTTTTTATGACATAAATATGATACTAATACCTAAACCAGGAAGAGTCAAAAAAGAAAGAAAATTATAGACCAATTTCCCTAATGAATATTGACGCAAAAATTTAAATAAAATGTTAGCAAAAAGATTACAACAACTTATCATGAGAATAATACAGTATGACAAGGTAGGATTTATTCCAGGAGCAAGGCTGGTTCAATATTATTAAAACTATCAGCATAATTGATCATATCAACAACAAAACTAGCAGAAACCATATGATTGTCTAATAGATGCAGAAAAAGCTCTTGACAAAGTATGACACTCGTTCCTATTAAAAAGTCTAGAAAGCATAGGAATAAATGGAGTCTTCCTTAAAATCATCTACCTAGCATCTACCTAAAATCATCAGCAAGCATTATATGTAATGGGTATAAGCTAGATGCATTTCCAGTGAGATCAGGGGTGAAACAAGGATGTCCATTATCACCAAGTACAAAACTACTTGAAATAATAAAGAACTTTAGCAAACTTGCAGGATATAAAATAAAACCGCATAAATCCTCAGCATCCCTATATATTACTAACAAAGCCCAACAGCAAGAGATAGAAAGAGAAATTCCATTCAAAGTTACTGTAGACACTAAAATATTTGGGAGTCTATCTGCCAAGACAAACCCAGGGCCTACATGAACACAGTTATGAAACGCTTCTCACATAATTAAAGTCAGGTCTAAATAAAAGGAAAAACATTAGTTGTTCATGGTTAGGCTGACCTAATATAAAAAAATGACAATTTTACTTAAATTAATTTGGTTATTTAGTGCCATACGAATCAAATTACCAAAAATTATTTTACAGAGATGGATAAAATAACAAAATTCATCTGGAAGAACAAAAGGTCCAGAATATCAAGGGAATTTATGAAAAGAAATGCCAGGGAAGGTGGCCTAGCCATAGCAGATATTAAACTGTATTATAAAGCAGCAGTCATCAAAACTACTTGGTAATGGCTAAGAAATAGAGTGGTGGATCAGTAGAGTAGGTTAGGTACACAAGACACAGTAGTCAATGACTACGGCAATCTACTGTTTGATAAACCCAAAGAGTCCAGTTTCTGGGTTGAGAATTCACTATTTCACAAAAACTGCTGTGAAAACTGGAAAATAGTATGGTGAAAACTGGGCATAGACCAATATCTTACATGGTATATCAAAATAAAGTCAAAATGGGTCCATGATTTAGTTACAAAGGCTGATACTATAAGCAATTTTGGAGAACAAGGAATAGCTTACTTGTAAGATTTATGGAGAAGGGAAGAATTTATGACCAAACAAAAGATAGAGAGCATTATGAAATGCAAAATGGATAATTTTGATCATGTCAAATTGAAAGGTTTTTGTACAAACAAAGCCACTGCAACGAAGATTAGGAGGGAAGCAGAAAATTGGGAAAGAATTTTTACAACCAGTGTCTCTGACAAAGGCCTCATCTCTAAAACATAACAGGAAATTGAGTCAAATTTATAAGAATACAAGTCATTCCGCAATTGAGAAATGCTCAAGGGATATGAACAGGCAGTTCTCAGAGGAAGAAATTAAAGATATCTATAGTCCTATGAAAAAATGCTCGAAATCACTATTGATTAGAGAAATGCAATTCAAAACAACTCTTAGGTACCACATCTCTCCTGTCAGATTAGCCAACATGACAAAACAGGAAAATGATAAATGCTGGAGAGGATGTGGGAAAATTGGAACACTGTTACATAGTTGGTGGCATTGTGAACTGATCCAGCCATTCTGGAGAACAATTTGGAACTATGCCCAAAGGGCTATAAAGATGTGAATACCCTTTGACCCAGAAATACCACTGCTAGGGCTGTATCCCAAAGAGATCACAGAAGTGAGAAGTGGACCTGTACATAGAAAAATATTTATAGCAACCCTTTTTGTGGTATCAAAGAATTGGAAATCAAGGGGATGCCCATCAACTGGGGAATGGCTAAACAAGTTGTGATATATGAATGAAATGGAATACTATTGTCATATAAGAAATGGGGAGTAGACGGATCTCATACTAACCTGGAAAGACCTACGTGATCTGATGCTGAACGAGGGGAGCAGAACCAGGAGAACACTATAAACAATTACAGACACATGGTATCTATGATGACTAATTCTGATAGACTTGGCTCTTAGCAATACAAGGTTCAAAGACAGCTCCAAAAGACTCATGATGGAAAAAGCTATGCACATCCAAAGAATGACAGAGTCTGAATGTGGATTGAGGCAAACTGTTTGCTTTCTTTTTTCTTCTTTTTTGGTTTTGTTCCTTCTTTTTCATGATTCATTCCATTGGTTATAATTCTTCTTTACAACTTGACTATGGTGTAACTAAGTTTAATGTGAAGGTATATGTAGAACCTATATCGGATTACATGCCATCTCAGGGGAGAGAGGGGAGGAGATGGAGGGGGAGAAAATTTGGAACTCAAAAACTTGTGGAATTGAGTGTTGTAAAGTAAAAATAAAAAATAAATTTAGAAAGAACAACTTTGAGGGACTAAGTCATTTTGACGATTGTAAGTACCCAAATGAACCACAAAGGACTTATGAAGGAAGAAGCTCTACGCATCCAGAGAGAGAACTGATAAGTAGAATTACGTATAGAATGATTTCACACACACACACACACACACACACACACACACACACACACTTGTATCTAATGGTATACATCTCTAGTGCTGGCGGAGGGGAAGAAGAAAAGGGAAAAGAAGAAACTTCCATGAGAGCTTGTTATATATTTACTAGGAATAGCAAGTTGCACATAATGGATTTGCAGTTTTATGTGCAATTAAATTCAACTATGTTGTGGAAATGCTTGTTTTATTTCACAAGTTCAAAATAAAATGCAGAAAAATTACAGAAAAAGCAAAGCTACAACTGGTTCCTGTTGGCTGCAGGCTGGGCATCAGTGACTAAGCCAGACTCGAGGCCACAGCTTTGTTGGTATTGGGTCATTCAGCTTGTCCAGAGCCCAGGTCACTAGGACCTCTCTGAGTGAGGAGAAAGGAGGGAGATGAGAGGCCAAAGAGGTAATAGGAAAAAGACATGGGACAAAAGGCCTGTCTCCCAGTGACTTCCTGCACTGTCTTGGAGTGCTTGTTCTTCCCAAAGATATTCAGGATCTTGTCCCCTCCTCATGTCAGGGGCATGCTCAACACCAGCTTTCTGATAGTTCAGGTTCAACGTTGGGATGAAATGAGACTCTCACAAATCAGTGAACATTAAAGAAAGGCTGGTTTTGCCCTCACACTGCAAGGATGTGCACTGAGGACACAGAGACACTTTTCTGGCTGGGGCTCCTCTCATGTCCAGGTGGAACCTCATCTGGTCAATGGGACAGGGAAGGGTGACTCCAAAGAAGCCAACATATTGAAGGAGCCACAACTCCCTGTGCAGGGACTTTAGGAGACCTTAGGTCCCCAGGAAGCTACTTCAAGGGAGACAAGGGCCAATCAAATCCTAGGGACAGATTTGTTGTCTTTGAGGGAAAACTAATCTTTGTTTTGGGGAAACCAGAACCCCCTGGTCCCAGCACACACCACTCCCAAAGACCTAGGGATCTTCTAAAAGACCTTCCACCATTTCCTAATTTTCAGAATTTGATTGGACAATTGTCATGGCCCAGGGAATACAAGAAGTGAAGACAAATACTTTGCCTCACTAAAGAGTAACCAAAGGGAAAAGAAAAAAAATGAGGAGGATGAAGAAAGCAGGAGTTCTAGACTTTCTCTTTCTCCTTTGGATGAGCCCTAGACCTTAACGATCTAGTCCTGGTGTCAAATGCAGCTGGAACCACATTAAAATGTAATTGGGAAATAGGTTACAAAATAAAGATGCAATAAAACATAAATAATGTTAATATGTGGTTTTCGAAGCCAATGTGCAGCCCAGGGAGCCTTACATACAAAGCCTGGCAGGTAGCAAGGACTTGTTAGTTAATCAAATGACTGATTACAGTATAACTGGTCAGGAAGCTGACTGTGAATATGATAAACAGGAAATGTTTCTGGCTCCCCAAGAAGAGACTAGATGCTATATGGTGCACACTTCTGGATGGGGGAGGGGGTGGGAGTTAGGAGCCAGCTGGCAGACCCTGGGCCTGGAGGCAAAGAGGAGGGAAGTGAGAAGGGCAGTTTAGAAAGAATGAAGATCTTTAGGTAAGAATGTTGTGACCAGGAAGAAAACCCTCCTGGGAGACAAAGGCAGACAAAAAGACTCCCTGTCTACTCCCCTAGACTTTCTCCATTCTATGAGTTGTCCCTGTTAGGATTCCAGCTGCCTGTGCTGAAGACTTCACTGCTGAGCTTGAGGACCAGCCCACAGTGTGGGGTCCCAATGACTTTGTCCAGCTGAGGACTCATTGCCCATGATCTGGCAGCAGCCTGCCCTCCCAGCCTTATTCCCCATCAGTGCCCCTCAAGGCCTCTCCACATCAGCCAAACTATCCTATTCACTGTCCCTCCATCAAGAAGCAGAGGACCCAAGGTCGAATCTCCTTCTGCTTCTAATGTTAGGAGATGAGCAAATCCCATCCTTTCTTTGGACCTCACTGTGTGGGATGGATTTTACGAATCCAAGAATTAAAAACAGAGGCATCTCAAGGTGAAAGTAGAAAGGAAAATTTATTACGATCCTGCAGGAAAGGGCAACCCGGACATCAAAAGGACTGGGGGTCCTCTCAGTGTCAGAGCGCACTGGACACAGAAAATTGGGGTGTTTATATAGGTCCCAACCTCCTTCCTCTCAGCTTGCAGATGTAAGCTTTGAGGGTACAATCTGGACGCGATAAATCTACCCAGGGACAATGGCAAGGAACAAACAGTATGGTTATTTTTGACAAGCAGGTGATGAACATGAACTTCCCACCATTCTTATTTCGTTCTACTATCAACCTCAAGGTAGTAAATCTGTCTTAATGACAATGACAATGACGATTGAACAAACAGTTCGGTTATCGGTAACAGGCAGGAATTAGTTGTTGGTTACCTCATCTTCACATCTGTGGCTACGACGGATATCCCCAGTACCCTTACACCTTGTCTCCCATCATTCATACCTAACTGGTCTTGCATGTCTACATTGCACCTGGCTTTCCAGCTTTTCATTCATTTTTCTGCTGAGCTGAGGGTCCCTTATCCTGGGGTCAGTACACAGGGGGTGAGCATCCTGTGTCCTATCCTTACTTTCAGAGGATTTTATGGTTGCTGACTTATTCACCTCAACCCTTCTTTCTTTCAGGCCTCTCGCCATTAGGTAAATACACAGGATGCGAGCATCCTGTGTCCTGTTCTTAACCTCGGGGGCCTTATGGTCACTAGCTAAGCTTGTGGAGGGGAAAACATCTAAGTAGAGAAATGGCTTTACAGAAAGGAAAATATCTAAGTAGAGAAATGGGACTCACTATCCTACTTATTTCTATTTATCTAATTTGTTCCCTTTTTATGAGAGGTCTTCACTCGTCCCACACATCACCTTCTTAACTGTAAAGAATGGTTGTTATCTCTAAAGTCCCTGTAACGGTTCGGTGTCCAGTATGATCCCCAGGGCATCATGGGTGGAGGAATGGGAAGACTTTTCTCCTAAAAGGGCCAACCCCTTCCTCATGCTAAGTGAGGGTAAGGGCCAGAGATCCATTTCACTGAGGAAAACAATTGCCCTCAGAGCTGTCTGTCCCCTCACAAGAGTCCTGGGAAGCAGTTAGTGTGATGGCTTATGATTCTCAGATCCCTCCCTCCCCCCCCCCCCCACTCCATCGTGAGATCTACCTTATCCAATCTCCCCTGCCCATGCAGGATTCCTCCCCAGACATAGTCTCTCTTCACTCTTACCCCGACCTCCCCTCCTAGTGGTCCCAACATCCCCAAGGAGAGCAAAAGTAAAATGGCTTGGGAGCCTCTTCCCCTAGAAACTATTGCCCAGTTGGGACCCACCCACCCCTCACTCATCCTTCTTTCCCCCCATCCTGAGTTCAGTGGGGCGGGTGTTTCCAGGAATGGCTTCTCTTGCCGCCTCCAGGCTCTCAGGCCCAGCCAGACCCCTGCTTCCTAACCCCTTCCTCCATCCTTCTTTGCTCCTGTCAGAAATACCCATTTTGGCTGCCGTGCACATCTTCTGGCCCCGGGAAAGTGCCCAGCGCGCTTACCCTCCCGCATCGTCCAGTCCCCTAGCTTGACTCCCTGAGGCCCCAGTTCTGGTCTCGGACCCCGAGCCTGGAGCCCACACCAGGCAACCCTTCCCGCGGCACCCCGTCCCCCATTTCCGATAGGAGCGCCCCCGCCCTCGCTGTGATCCGCTGAAGCCAGAACCTGATTTGCCCAGTGACTCTTCAAGTTTAAAATCCGTGGGCGGGAGGGCAGGGGTGGGCCAGAGAAATAGTGGAGAACCGAAGACCCGCAGAGACTGGGACTCAGGTTGGACCTGGGTGCCTTCCCCATTTGAAGGTTCCAGGAATCGACTCCTGCCTCCAGGGCTTGGCTCTCTTGGCTTAAGGATCAAAGGACCCGCTTAACTTTCGGTTTCTTTTCCCAGAAACATCTCGAGTTCTCGCTAGTAGAGCTGGCGGTCGCTACTCCCTCGGTGCCCTGACCATGGCCTCATCCTACCCCTGGCCCCAGTCAGGGACAAATTCCGGGATCTCGCTTGGGATCCAGGCATGCCGCCTTCCGGACCCAGATTCTTCACAAAAACAGGCAGAACGGGCGGGGAAGGAAAGAAGCCTGGAAAACCAGCCTCTCCCCACTCTGGTTATGGCCCGGGAGCTTCCCTGAACTTCTCCGCTGTCCCAGAATCAGTCCTGAATAACTGTAGGCGCCTCTGCTCCTGCTGCTCTTCCTGCCTATTTGCATGATTGACGGACTGAACCAAGGAGCGAATGGACTGACGGACGAACAACTCTGCCCTGGTAACAACGAGCACTTAGTGTTCAGAAAGCCAGCTGAACGTTTCATATTTTAACTCCCAAATTAAGGAGATTCAACCTGGTGATTTCTGGGGCCCATTTCTGACATCCCACGAATTCAGTGCGTTGGGCCACTTTGGGTGTATAGCGTCGTAAAGAATGGGGCTCTCTGGGTCTAGAGATTGTCTTTGCGCCCTGGGCACCCAGGGATCTCCTCTGCCTGGGAGTTCTCAACTTTGATAGAGTAAACTTCTGCAGCCTGCTGGATTTGCAGGATGGAGTTTGTGGTTGGGGGCTGAAATCCTCTAAGACTAGGAACAGCTAAGCCGCGGCTCAGTCTCTCAGCATCTCGCTAGCCCAAGGCTAGGTAGCCAGCCCCAGCCTTAACCCAAGCAGGACCGGCCCTAGTGCCCTCAGGCTAAAAGTGGCCCCGCCCCTCTTCTCGTCCCCTCCCCTAGCAGTGAGCTTATCTTCGGTTTGTTTTCCTTTCAGCCTCTCTAGGTCTACCATACAATTGACAGTCAAATGAATTCTGAAAGCATGACCCACCAGAATCCCGCTGGTTGACTCTGGTCTCCATCCCCAAGGAATATTGAGGAAAATAAAGTCTCTTTTCTCTTCTCCATCTCCCACATTGAAGGCGTTCAATAATGAAGCAAGCTCAGGTTGAGGTCAGGAAGTCTTCTCCTTTCTCTTCTTTTCTCTTTTCTCCTCGTGCATCAATTCCTCCTTCTCTTCATCCTTTAACTCATCCTCCTAGTGGTGCAATGAATACAGCTCGGCATGGAGTCAGGAAACCTCATCTTCCCGAGTTTAAAGCTGTGTGACCCCGAGCAAGTCACTGCACCCTGTTTGCCTCAGTTTCCTCACCTGTAAAATGAGATGGAGAAAGAAATGGCAACCCCCTCCAGCATCTTTGCCAAGAAAACGCCAAATGAGGTCATGAAGAGTCAGACAAGCCTGAAAAAACTGGACAATAACCACATTCATGCATCTTCTTCCATTAATTCCTTTGGCAGGCTCCTAAGGAAAGTGTGGGAGAGAAGAGGGATTAAACTGACTACCATACTGAAGGTCTACAGAGCTGTGGTGCTGACCTCACTGTTATATGCCTGTGAAACCTGGACAGTCTACCAGAGCCATGCCGGGAGACTGAATGGCTTCCAACTGAATTGTCTTAGAAAGATTCTGAAGATCACCTGGCAGGATAAGGTACCAGACACTGAGGTCCTTCCTCAAACTAAAATGCCAAACATTCAGTCTCTGCTTCTGAGAGCACAACATGGATGGGCTGGCTGAGTTGTTCAGCTGCAAAACATCCACTTGCCAAAAAAGCTATTTTATGGAGAACTCACAAAAGGCAAGCGTTCACAAGGAGGTCAGAAGAAGCGATACAAGGACACTCTAAAGAGTTTTAGAATTTGTTGTGTGACATGGGAGACATTGGCACAGGACCTCTTGGCATGGCATGCCCACATCAGAGAAGGTGCTGTGCTCTATGAGCAAAGCAGAATTGAAACAGCTCAAAGGAAAGGCAGGATGGGCAAGTTTGGAGTATCTACCCCAAATGTTCACACACACTGTTTGTGCCCGACCTGTGGTAGAGCATTAAGAGCTCATATTGGCCTGATCAGCCACAGTCGGACTCATTGAATCTTGACTCCAGCATAGGGATGACACTTTGGCCCTCTTCCAGAACGAAGGGCAGCAACCATCATAAGCTACAATTATTGTATCGAAATACATTCAGGACAGATGACAAAGCTTAGGCCTGAGATGGCCTGACTCGCTTGTCACACAGCAAGGTGGAGAAAAGGGAAGGAGATCCCAGATTTTCCCTTTTCTTTACAAGGAGGCAGAGCTGAGCTCCAGGAGTGAAGGAAGGAGGCGTTCCTAATTTCGCAGAATGTTTGTTTGAGCTGGACTTTGTTCCGGCGCAGCCAATGAGAACTGGAGATGCTGAAACGTCACTGGTTACTAGCTGATCTGGTTAGGGAAGGTTCGTGTTCTAGGAAAAAGAAACTTAAACTTTCTCCTAAAGCCGGGAACTTCCGAGTCTGTGGCCAAATCCCGTCATAATTCTCTGCCCTGAAATCCCGGGGGCCTTTGAATTTTCTTAGCCCTGAGTTAGAGGAAGCATGATAGGAGGGAACCTCTGTAAACAGGGGTGCCTAACAGTGTTTGGGTCTTGGAGCTCTCCGGCTGTCTGCTAACCACTAGGGACCCCTTTGGGGAATAATGCTTTTAAATACATCTATAAGACACATAGAATGACCCAGAAAGCCAGTTACACGGAAATACAGATGTGATTCCCCACCCCGGCCTTCCACCCAAGTTCATGGACCCCTGGGGGGAGGGAGGGGTGTGTCTCGGACCCCAGGTTCTGTAGAGTGGTAGACAAGTGCCTGCGAACCTCTAACTGGCTCCTGCTCCTGGCGCCCCTTATTGGCGGTTAGGCCTCATCTCGGGGCGTCATTCCCCCCCCCCCCACCTTCTGCACAATTATGATATTCCTAGTCACGTGTCCAACCTTACGAGGTGGAGCCCTGTCGCCCCGGGAGGTGGTCTGTGATAAGGCTCCTGGGCCCGAGCAGGGATGGAGCCAAGCGTGGCAGCAGTGGCTTTGATCCCCAGGGCCGCAGTAAACTCGTGCGCACGGACTGATGTGTGTGGGATGCAGACTCATCCAATTTGTCGCGCAGGACGATTTCGGGCAGCTGTAACGTTCCTATAGGCTCCTGTATCGAATGTCCTCCCTCCTCTCCCCTGCCCCCTCTCCCCAACTGTCTTCTTCCCTCCACCTCCCCGAGTCAGAGAGTTCTCCGTGACAAAGTTTACAGATGGATGCGGGGCAGCTACTTGCCCTGATGCCCACGATCCCGATCGCCCCCGAGATTTCCTTAATTTTCCAGAAAGGACTTCCTCCCCCGCCGTTTTCCTCTCTCCTCTCCTCTTCTCCTTTCGGCTTCCCTTTATGTTCGCGACCCTGCCTCACCGCAGAATCTCAGCCTGTTAGACCATGTTTTAGAGGTGAGTGACCTGAGGCTCAGAGGGAGGAGGTAACTAGCCTGAGGTCACACAGCATTGATCTAAGGTCTGCTGCCCGCAGGTGCGCCGTGCTTTCCCCTTCACCCCTTTCCTGCCTTCTCGGCTTAGAGGAGGGAAGCTTTCTGGTTAGGCGAAGGAGGGTGGGAAGTGGGGAGAAGGAGCTGAATGCCTTCCAACTAAGGACTTTCCCGAACCTCCCTCCCGAGAAGAAGCCAAGGGTGGAATTCTTGATCCTTCTTGTCCTATTCTGGAAGAAGAGAAGGGTTCAAGTGATCAGTCACCACTACCCTTCCTCCCCATCTTGGCTAAGGCTGCTTCAGCCGACAACTATGAATTTGGCGCCCTCTGCTGCCCAAAGGCCACCTTCTGTTCTGCCTCTTCCCTTGGTCAAAGTCCTATCGATGGAAGAGGATCTTCGGGACTTTGTCTCTAGAGGCAGAGAAGAAAGTACCGGGAGGGAGACCCCACAGTGCTTCCCCCCTTATCCATTCTGCATACATTGTGCTTCTATAGAAGCTTTTCAATTTCGTGCAATCGAAGAGATCAATTTTATCTTTCCTAATTGCCTCCTGCCTTGTTTGGTTAAGAAGTCATCCCTCACTGGAGGCTTTAAAATGAACGTGATCTCTCCCGTTTGAAAATAAAATGACACGATCTTTAGTATTCCGGTCACATGCCTGTTTTGAACGTGCTGTGGACCGTGGCACAAGACGCTTGTCCAAGGCTTGTTTCTGTCAGACGCTGTCCTGTTTTCTCAGTAATTCTCAAACATGGAGTTCTGTTCTAGGTCATTTATGTTCTTAAGTTAATCGATCACTGAAATACTGAGCGCTTGCCCTCGGGGACAGGATATCCTAATGCGGGAAACAGTAAGTTTCATCAATGGCATGTTGGCCGATTTGGGGGTGACACGGGGTAATTAACACCATGGGTGACAGATTTATGATTCTAAAACGTCTCAACTGGCTACAACTGTAAGTTCAGGAAATTAATTTTAAAAGCACAAGGTGATGAGACCTAGCTGGGTAAGAGGTCAACTGAAAAAATGTCTGGAGGTCCTAGTGGACTGACTTCCAGCTTTAATGAGCGACAGTTGTATGTTGGGGCAGCCAGAAAAGCTGATGCAAACTTGGGCTCACAGGGAAAGGCTCCAGGAAGGGGGGTTGGGATGGTTCTGCTGTCCTCTGCCCTGGCCAGACCACATCTGTCTTACCACATACAACTCTAGACACCACATTTGGGAGAGACACACGTACATTGCAGATCTCCAGCCAAGAGCAACCAGCATGGTGAAAGGCAGTGAGTTCATGCCAGGTGAGGCCTGGGTGAAAGAAATGTTGAGAGGAAGAACGTAAAGAAGGTCCATGATTACTCTCTTCCAATATTTGAAGGGTTGGGGTGTTGTTCTCCCACATGACTCTGTTGGTCCAGCATCCAGTAGTCATCCTGCTATTTCCTGTCAGTTCAGGAATGAATGGTGGGATCTCAGACCACAGCTTTAACAGGCTCCTGAAGCAACAGTTTTGTCCTCACATTCTTGGTGACCAGGGTCAGGTGCCTGACCCTCCAGAAGCAGGTTCTATGACAACTAGATGCCTAAGAAAGGGAAAGGAAGAAGCATTTATCTAGCACCTACCGTGTGCCAGGTACTGTCCTAAGTGCTTCCCCTCCCCGCCTTTTGACAAGTATTCATTCATTAGATCCTCATAACAACCCTGCATGGTAGGTGCTGTTAAGACCCCATTTTACAGTTGAGGAAACTGAAACAGGGTCACACAGCTAGTAAGTTTCTGAGGCTGGATTTGAACTCAGGTCTTCCTGGCCCCAGGCCCAGTGCCCTATTCATTGGACCACCTGGCTGCCTAGGAAGGGAGGGAAGGCTGTCCAGTTCAGCACTTCCTTGGACCTCACCCCCAAAACTTATTCAGTGAAAACAGGCTGCTTTTTAATCCTCTCTGGCCTTCTTTATTTCATCCCCTCTCTGGAGTCATCCAGGCCTCCAGCTCACTGCCCCCTCAGAGGGCTCCACAGTCTGGGCAAAAACTTCCCAGGAGGCCTTGGGGCCTCAGTGGGTGGAATTGTGGGGGATGTGCCCAGCTTTCTAAGGACCTGAGGGAGGTGAGACAGTCTCTGGGTAACTATGGTCCATGTGAATTAACTTGGAGGAAAGGGGCTCCCTTGGCCAACATGGTGGCAGCCCTGAGTCTGAATGAAGGTGAGGGAGAATCCTTGGCTGGCTCTCATAGAAAAGAGGACAGAACCTCAGCAAAGGCCTATCAAGGGGCCAAGGTTTAACTTCACTTCTCTGATGAGACTTTGTTTGATGGTGAGATGTGGTGAATTTTGATAATGTCACAGCCTATTAGGTCCTGGTCCCAATTGTCTGCAAGGGCATCATGACTTCTTAGCACCATGGCCTTCTTATTAGAAATGACCCTGAAATGAGCACATGTCACTGCACCAGAAGTACCAGGCCCTGTCCAGCGTGCTTGGCTTGGAGTCAGAAGGGCCTGTGTTCAAATCCTGCTTTGGGAACTTACCTGCTGATTGATCCAGGGGAAGTCCCCTTATCTTTCCTAGCCTCACTTTTCTCAACTCTAGAATGGGGATAATAACGGCCCTTCCCTACCAGGTTTGCACAGAGATAAAGGAGCCAATATCTGTCAAGCTGTTTGCCCATCTTGGCAGGCTACATCCATGCTCCAAGCTCTTGCTTTTCTTAGCACCCTGATGCTCCTGCTGCCCATCATCACTGCTTTTCACCAGGAGATGCCCTTTAACTGACCTTGACATCCCCCTGCCCCACCACATGGAGGACACCCCTGAGATAGGGGAACTGTTCTGTGGGGTGGGGAGGTCATGGGAAGCCTGGGACTTTAGGGCCTTGGGGCCTTCAGGGGATCATTCTAATGGCAGTGTTGTGTATGTGTGCATGTATATGTGTGCATGTGTGTACATATGTAAGTATGTGTGCATGTGCGTGTATGTGCACAAGTGTATGTGTGTATCTGTGCATGTGTGTATATGTGTGTGTGCATGTGCATGTGTGTATGTGTGTATCTGTATAAGTGTATATGCATGTTTGCCTGTGTATACATGTATGCATGGGTGTATGTGTGTATCTCTGCATGTGTGTATATGTGTGAGTGTGTATGTGTGTGTATGTGTGCATGTGCATAGGTGTATGTGTGTATCTGTGCATGTGTTTATCTGTGCATGTGTGTATGTGTATGCATGTTTGCATGTGTATGCATGTGTGCATTGGTGTATTGTGTGCATGTGTGTATGCATTTGTGTGTGTGTGCGCGCACAGGTATATGTGTGTATCTGTATAAGTGTGTAGGCATGTTTGCCTGTGTATACATGTATGCGTGGGTATATGTGTATATCTGCATGTGTGAGTGTGAGTATGTGTGAGTGTGTATGCATGTCTATGTGTGCATGTGCATAGGTATATTGTGTATCTGTGCATGTGTGGATATGTGTGTGCATGTGCGTGTGTATGCATGTGTGTATCTGTGTAAGTGCACATGCATGTTTGCATGTGTATGCATGGGTGTATGTGTGTATCTCTGCATGTGTGTATATGTGTGAGTGTGTGTGTGCATGTGTGTATGTGCATAGGTATATGTGTATCTGTGCATGTCTGTATATGTGTGTTCACGTGCATGCATATGTATGTGTGTACATGTGTGCGTGTTTGCATGTATGTGCATGTGTGCGTGGGTGTATGTGTGTGTCTGTGCATGTGTGTATATGTGTGCATATCTGTGTGAGTGTATGTGTGTGCATGTGTATGTGCATGGTGAAACAGTAAGGCAATAAACACAACACCGACAATAATCATGAATATGCCTATGTAGTTCTGTATCACAAAGTATGAGAGACTCTCCATAAAGAAGGTAAAAGAAGTATAACATTTATTCAAACACCAGAAAACCATATCCCATAACCAAATGTTCAGCTCCCACAGCCAGTCAGCCAACTTTATCACAACAGCAAGGAACTAAAAACATATCACAGCCTGTAACCTCACTATGCCAAAACCTCTGTGACCCCCTGCTTGGGTCTCCCCAAAGACAAACTCACAGTACAACTAAGTCATCCTGTTCAGTTCTAACAGTCACGAGGGCGGCCATTAGCAACCATTACATCTCACTCTCTTAGCATTTTCTGTGACATAACTTCCTTTTCTTGTCAGGAAGCTCCTCCCACCACATGTAACTTAGGCTTCCTGTGACATAAGCAGGTCACATGGCCTATTAATGGGTGGGAAAGATCTTGAAATCTAATTGCTACTACACATGGGTGTATGTGTATGTATGCATGTGTGTATATGTGTGTATGCATGTGTGCATGTGTGTATGTGTGTATGTATATGTGTGTATGTGTGTGCATGTCTGTGTGTGTGTGCTGTTAGTTCAGAATAAACCCCCAAACCTCAAATAGTTTTAGAAAGAATTTTATTAGGTTATTTGGCAAAGGAGAAGGCTAGAAAAAGTTGTGGCTCCCTCTTCAACTCTTTGTGAGGTTACTTTGCATAGAGTTCAGATAAAGGAGTAAGAAGAGTGCCCTGATTGACTGCAGGTAGGCAGTGGGGTGTTTCCAGAGTAGAGCAATGTGAGGTGTGTATCAGCAGGTAAGTATAAACATTTCATTTAATTTGGAGAACCTCAGACTCAGGTAGGTGGTTCAGGGTATAGAGCACCCGGCATGGAGTCAGGAAGACTCCTTTTTGTGAGTTCAAATCTGGCCTCAGACACTAAGCCTGGCAAATCATTTAACCCTATTTTCCTCAGTTTCCTCATTTGTAAAATGAGTTGAAGAAGGAAATGGCAAATCTTTTCCAAGAAAACCCCAAATGGGGCCAGGAAGAGTCAGATACAGCTGAACAATAACAGCTTCCTAACTTCAGGCCCTATTTGCTATCCGCTGAGCCACCAGCTGCCCTTTCAGGTATGGACCAGACTCAATGGCCACTGTTGTCCCTTCTGACTCTGATATCTCGTGATTCTTTCCATTCTGATCTATTCATCTCTGTGTAATCTTGAGCAAGCTTCTCCTCTCCTCTGGGGCTGAGGTTCTTCCTTTGAGATATGAAGGCATAGGAAATCAAGGGTATGCCCATCAATTGGGGAATTGGCTAAAAATTGTGATATATGAATGGAATGGAATATTATTGTGCTATAATAAATGAGGAGCAGATGGACTTCGGTATAACCTGGAATGACTTATATGATCTGATGCTGAGTGAAGGGAGCAGAACCAGGAGATCATTATACACAATTACAGACACACGGTATCTGTAAGGACTAACTTTGATACACTTGACTCCTTTCATCGATGCAAGGTTCAAAGACAGCTCCAAAAGACTCATGATAGAAAAAGCTATGCACATCCAGAGAGAGAATTACAGAGTCTGAATGCAGATGGAGGCAAACTTTTTGCTCTCTCTCTTTTTTTTCCCTTCTTTTTTTGGTTTTGTTTCTCCTTTCTCATGATTCATTCCATTGGTTATAATTCTTCTTTACAACTGGGCTATTATGTAAAGAAGTTCAATGTGAAGGTATATGTAGAACCTGCATTGGATTACACACCATCTTGGGGAGAAGGGGAGAGAAGAGGGAGGGAGAGAAAATTTGGAACCCAAAAATGTGTGGAACTGAGTGTTGTAAACTAAAAATAAAAATAAATTTATATAAAAAAAAAGAAAAATAAAATGGTTTAAAAAAAAAAAGAAAAATGAAGTAGTATAATGGGATGATCTCTAAGGTCCCAGGAACTTCCCCCACGGGAAACCTGGGCCAGGCCAGGCTATGGCCTTATGTTTTCAACGGCTCATTTGTTGAGGGACAAGAAGGAAGGGGTCATGAAGAGGCCTCTTCCTGCCTACTCTCCTTCCAGTCTGTCTATTTCCATCCACCAGCAATGACCGTGCTCTTGTACCCTCTCCTAGTCTGGAGCCTCTGTGAGTCGTCTAGACCTCCTCTTCATTCTCTTTTGCTCTCCAGTCCTCACCAAGGAGTGAAGGAAGCAGGGGCTAGGAGAGCTGGCTCCTTGATAAGAAGGTTGAAAGGAATGACATCTGGGTCTCTGGGGGAACAGGCAGGGGACCAGTTGCCCAGGTCCATAAGAGGGCCTCAGATTGCAAAGAAGATGTGTAGGTCATTCAGGGGGTGCCAGATGCCTGGTTTGATGGGGAGTCCAAGGACTGAAGACTGGGAGGTGACCTTCCTTCATGTTCACTGTAGGGACCCATCCCCCGATGACTAACCACACCCCTCTTTCTCCTCTGTCCCCTACTTTCCCTTAAATCCTTTCAGTCTCTGATACATTCTAGGAACCAGGCATTCAACTTATCCCTGAATCCCATTTCCCATTTCTTACCCTTACCCCACTGGCATTTTCCCTATTCGTTTCCCTCCTGTGTTGGCAACCAAAAATGGGCTCCTTAGCACTTAGTCAACAAGTGCCCTTGACTAGTTTGGCTTTTTCCCCTGAACTGAATGCTGTTTGTATGTTGGACTGGAGTAAGCTTGTTGGCCCCTTCACCTTGCTTCCCTTGCTTAAGCTGATGGAAAGAACCTGTGCTTTCCCCGGCGTACCTTACACCCCCGCAGAAGCCGGATGGTTAAAAGCAGCTCCTGTTGGAGCCAGAAGGTGCTATAGCCACAGCCACAGCCACAGCTGAAGCAGGAGCTGCCAGTGGCAGAGCTGACCTACGGGAGGAAGCTGAACAAGGACTTCAGGCCAGTGGGTAATCTTTTTACCATAGAGGGGGAAGCATGATTTTGCTTTACGCAATCATGCTTCTCTGTAGCCTCCTGGTTACTCTTTCAAGGCGTACTTATTGGGCCTGGAAGCTTTTGATCAATATATCAAAATGGGGTTGCTGGTTCATGGGTTGGTTACTGTGGAGCCTAAATATATGTTTTGATTCTTCCACCTTCTACTTTGAGAGTTTCTTATATCCGGCGGTTCCGAACCTTTCAGACATGTATATGATCCTCTTCGAGATTCTAAACTCTTCCCTCCTAATACATTTGGCGATGAGGATGGGATCGCTAGGTATAAGATCTCTATTTAGAAGCAGAACAATTTCAGAGGAAGAGATGAATATCCCAGGATGGGAGGATCCATTTTATTCCTCCCTAGCAAAAGAATTGGCTAAAAAAGCTGGACCCTGTGAAAACTGGGAACCAAGGCTACAGAGAGGAGATCCTAGGGATTTGGAAAAGTGTTTACAAGAAGTTGGGATTCAGTCAAGGGCATCACTATCTAGGCAAAGCTTGATAGTGTTATCAGCCTACTGGCTAGTATACGAAAGATTGAGATTAAGTGAAAGACATGGGGGCACTCCTACCCCACAGCAAGAAGGGGAATCTCAGATAGCAGGAGACCAAACTGACTCAAATGAGAACTTTTCTATTAATGTGGCTAGGAGCAACAGGAGACCAAATAAGCCAAGAGTGCATTCCAACCCAGCCCAGAAAGAGCCTGACTGCCTGCTTCGTCCTAGCCATGGTGGCAGAGGAAGTGAGTGGGGGGGAAATGAGACAACGTTAGGGGCTGAGGCACAAAACACTACTGGGGTTCAGGATGTCCCTCACACAGAGAATAGGAGATGGTTAAATGATCAGACAAGGGCTCGACCCATACAAAGGAGGAAGACAGAAACCCGAGGTGAAGATTCAGTTACAAGGGAAATTCAGGAAGATTTCTCACCGCAAGAGGTCACAGATATTTTGAGTAGATTCAGCCAAAGAATAGGAGAACCATTAATATCTTGGATGGTAAGACTCAGTGATCAAGGGGCCAGTGGAATATCAATAGATAGGACAGACTGTATGAGATTCATAGGTATCAGCCATGATCCTCTAGTTCAACAAGCTTTTAGGGAACATCATCAGCAAGGAGATGGTGATAGCAGGACTACTCTGTTGGCGTTAGCCGCTGTGGGACGCAATAAGAGATATGCTACTGATTCTATGTGGCCCACTGAGCACAGACCCTGGTATTCACTTAGAGATTGTATCATGAGACTAAAGGAGGAGGTGATGAAGACTGCCATTATGATAGGAACCGCAGACAAATATTACAATGATCCAATGGGACTGCCTCATAGGAATTTAATAATTAGGACAGCTCCCCCTGCTTATAAACAACTAATTTTGAATTTATTACTTGGAGAAGTAGGGAGCCGTCTTACAACAGTGATAAATAAGATTTTACAGTTACATGACTTAGGTGACTGGGGAAGGGATAGATCTCCTCGAGAGAGAAGGGTGAATAACCAGCAAACTTGGCGCCAAAGGAGAGTAACAAGGAAAGAAATGTTTACTGCTCTATTGAGAGCAGGGGTAGGTTTTGAAATGATAGATGGCATTCCAACCAATGAATTATACAGAATGTATAGAGATAAAGGACTTGATAACAGGAGAGATAGGGAAATAAGAACTGCTCCTGCAAATGCTACAGATGTTGAACCTTCAAACCCAAGTGAATCACATGAAAGGGAATACTAGGGAACAGGCTGAGCCCCAGTCCAAATTAAGGAAATACACAGGCTGGGTTGCAGACCTCACATTAACTTGACCATATATTGGAAAAATGGGTCAAGTACGGTAACTGAGGCATTAATAGATACTGGGGCCGAGGCCACCCTTATTTATGGAAATCCAGATAAGTTCAGCCATGGAACTCCTATTACCATTACAGGACTAGGAGGGACTGAAATATCAGCCAGGCAAGTTAAATTAATGATGAAAATTGGACAGTTGCCCAAGAAAGAATATAGTGTGGTTATTGTGCCTATTCCTGAATACATCATTGGAATAGACATATTGAAGGGTATGACCTTAAATTTACCCGAAAGGAAATACCAATTTGCTGTGAGGAAAATGGGCATTAATGCAGTCTTAGTGGGGAAAATCAAGATGGATCCAATCACTTTGCCCGAACCTTCTGAAGTAATTACTTTGAGGCAATATTGTGTGCCAGGTGGGCAAGATGAAATTGCCAACACTATAAGAGAATGTGTTGAGGCAGGAGTGTTAGTCCCTACAACTACTCAATGGAACAACCCTGTCTGGCCAGTCCGAAAGTGAGATGGGACATGGAGGATGACAGTAGATTATAGACAGCTGAACAAAGTGACTCCTCCCTTGTATGCTGCTGTTCCAGACACGGTTACTTTAATAGAGAGAATACAAAAACATGAAGGGACTTGGTATGCAGTTATTGATTTGGCCAATGCCTTCTTTACAATCCCAATAGACCCCAAGCAATGGAACCAGTTTGCTTTTACTTGGCAAGGCCGACAGTATACATTTACACGCCTGCCACAAGGATATATTCATAGCCCAACTATTTGCCACAGGATTGTAGCTGAACATTTGGATGAATTAAAGTTACCTAGTGTACAGCTTACACATTACATAGATGACATCATGATACAGGGAAAGAATATAAAGGAGGTGGAGGAGAGTTTAGCATTATTAATTGACCATATGAAAAGCAAAGGATGGGAAATCAACCCCGCAAAGGTTCAAGGGCCAGCTCAAACTGTAAAATTCTTGGGGATACAGTGGAATAGAGGACTGCGAGAAATTCTCCCACAAGCTCGACAAAAAATCCAGGATTTTCCCACCCCTACCAATAAGAAAGAGGCCCAAAAGTTCATAGGGCTATTTGGTTATTGGAGACACCACATCCCACATTTGGGACAGATTTTAAAACCCTTGTATAAAGTCACCAGAAAGAAATATGAATTTGATTGGGGACTTGAACAAAGTAGAGCTTTTGAGGAAGCAAAGGCTGCTATCCAATTAGCTCTAGACTTATGGCCTATGCAAAATGGGCCAGTGGAGTTACAAGTGACTGTACAAGATGACTATGCAAATTGGAGTCTGTGGCAAAAACAACAAAGCCGAAGTGTACCTTTAGGCTTTTGGTCAAGGAAACTGCCCTCATCTGGAGTGCAATATACACCTTTTGAGAAGCAGCTGTTAGCTGCATATTGGGCTTTAGTAGAAACTGAGCAACTAACTCTGGGTCATGAAGTGGTATTAAGGCCTGGAATTCCAATTATGACTTGGGTAATGAGTACCCCAGCTTCTCACAGAATTGGACATGCACAAGAGGCAAGCATAATCAAATGGAAGTGGTATATTCAGAATAGGTCCAGAGCAGGCAAAAATGGAGTTTCTGCTCTACATGAATCTATGGCGAACATTGATACTGAGAGCAATGAAAAGCCCCTTGAATCTAAGCAACAGATGGTACCATCCTTAGTGAAATGGAATAATGGCTATGACGGACTAAATGAAGAACAGAAGAAACATGCTTGGTTTACTGATGGGACAGCAAAATATTTAGGACAGAAGAGACATTGGAAAGCAGTAGCCTATAACCCCTGTACAAGGCGAACTCTGGAAAGTTCTGGGATAGGTGGAAGTAGCCAATATGCTGAACTGATGGCAGTGCATCAGGCCATCAGAGCAGAGAAAGGAGGACAGTGTCATATATTTACTGACTCGTGGGCGGTAGCTAATGGATTAGCTACGTGGATGCTTATATGGAGGAATCAGAATTGGGAGATTCATGGCAAACAAGTTTGGGGTAAAGAGTTATGGGAAAATATATGGGACATGTCTTTGGTTACAGATCTGTCAGTTTTTCATGTTGATGCTCATGCAACCCTGACCACACCAGAACGTGAGTACAATGCACATGCGGATCGACTAGCAAAGATTGCTACTGAATGTATTGTCCCTACTCCGACTCCAACTGATGACCCAGCCTTAGCAAGATGGGTCCACCAGACTGCTGGCCATTTAGGGGTCCAGGCCACCCATCAATGGGCACAGGATCGAGGTATCAGTATTTCTCATGCGTTGTTAAAACAAATAACAGAGGGGTGTTGTATATGCCAATTAGAAAAAGAACGAACTCTTCCTAGGATAGTTACTGGAGAAATAGCAAGGGGAAAAGTTCTAGCCCAAATTTGGCAGATAGATTATATTGGCCCACTACCCCAGGATAAAGGATGTAAGTATGTATGTACGTGTGTTGACACCTATTCAGGTGTACTAGGGGCTTGTCCTCATAAAGACGCAACTCAGAAAAACACCTGTAAAACTCTAGATATTGTAAGTTTATATTATGGAACCCCAATGCAGATTCAAAGTGACAATGGGTCACATTTCAAGGGCAAAGAAGTGAAAAGATATTGTGTGTTGAATAATATAGAATGGATATATCATATTCCATATTACCCACAAACATCTGGGCTAATTGAAAGAATGAATGGATTGTTGAAAGAACAGCTGAGAAAATTAAGCTCTAATAATTCATATCGACATTGGAAGGATAATTTGTCTATTGCCTTACGTAATTTGAATAATAGGCCCTTAGGGGGGAGTACACCTCTAGCCAGAATGATGACCCCAAATCTGCAGATCAGAGAACAGCAAACATGTGAGATCCAAAACATTGAATTTTGGACTGTGAGGGAAGATGTCCCACTACCAAGTCCAGGAACACCTGGTTCAGCAGGAACAATACATTTACATTGTATAGAGAATTTTGGGTTGAATAGGAAAGAGATAAGAAAAACCCCTACTGGAGTATGTATGAGAATCCCCAAGAATCATTTTGGACGGATATTACCTAAACCAGGATTAGCGGCTCAAGGAATACGTGTATTGGCTGGAGTGATAGATTCTAATTATCAAAAAGAAATTGTTGTGACACTCCAGAATATGGGTAAAAAACCTGTACAATTTTATAGAAATGATAGTATAGTTCAAGTGATTATTATCCCCTGTGAAAAAATACCCTTTGTGAAAACTGACCCTCCTCCCAAAATAACTACTAGAGGGGCAAAAGGGTCTTGCTCCATTGATAGAATAAAGTCAGGAGCTAAGGTATGGGTAAAACGGAAGCCAGATGATATTCCAAAGGCTGCAGAAGTTATAGCCCATGGGAAGGACAACACTGTAACAGTTGTCTATTCAGGGGAAAATAATTACCAAATCGTACCCCTGAACCATATATTTTACTGTGAATAGGTTATAATAATAGATTCACAGACTCCACAGGTATGGCTGATGCTGGTAAATGCCATAAGCCACTCAGAGGAAAGGTGATTAACGGATGAAAACTTGTACATTTGGGGAAAGGCTGGGAGGACAATCCTAGTCTCTATCTAGGATGGGATCCTCTTAGTTTAATTTTCCCGTTGTGTTTCCTTGTACATCTGGGGAAAGGCTGAGAGGACAATCTTAGTCTCTATCTAGGGAGGGATCCTCTTGGCTTCCTCATTATGTTCCTTTTGAAAAGAAACATTTCCCACCTGAGTTTGGCTCTGATGTTGGATCTTTGCATAACTGAAATCTCAACCAAACTTGAGATGATTTTATTTGAAGGATAATAGTCCATAATTGTCTACTCTTTTTGTCCTTTGTTTTGGCTAACGTTGTTGCTAGTTCTGTTTCCTTTAGGCTTAAGCACCCTGCACTTTCTGGTGACTGCCTAAGCACATAGCATTCTTGGAATTCCTGCCAGCTCGTTAAAGAACTGACCTCTGGAATGGGACTTTTTGGGGCAGGGCCATCTCTACATCCAATTTCAGCATGAAGAAGCTATGGAAAATGAGACCTTCACCCCTTACCCCAAGATTTTGAGCCCCAATCATTCAAGGGGGGTGGGAATGATGATAGTGTTCTATGTTTACTTATTTTGTGTTATCCTTGCTATGTTGTTTTATTATTATGATATTATTGATCCTATGTAATGGATACAAGGATCTAGGGGTGGACATTTGAATTATTAATAATTATTTTGGGGATGATTGATTGAAGAGATTATCTTGCTGGGACCTAGGGGTGGATCACATTTGAATCGTAAACCAATATTTAGGAATGTCACCAAATGATATGTTTTGCTTTATAATGAATGATATCTTTTAGTTTCCTTTGTAATTGGATCACAATGTATGTTCTAGGATACATGGCTGATTAGATTATGTATCTTATAACAAGGGGTGGAGTGTGTTGGCAACCAAAAATGGGCTCCTTAGCACTTAGTCAATAAGTGCCCTTGACTAGTTTGGCTTTTTCCCCTGAACTGAATGCTGTTTGTATGTTGGACTGGAGTAAGCTTGTCAGCCCCTTCACCTTGCTTCCCTTGCTTAAGCTGATGGAAAGAACCTGTGCTTTCCTGGTCAACCCCTTCACCTTGCTTAAGCAGATTGAAAGAACCTGTGCTTTCCCCGGCGTACCTTACACCCCCGCAGAAGCCGGATGGTTAAAAGCAGCTCCCGTTGGAGCCAGAAGCTGCTATAGCCACAGCCACAGCTACAGCCACAGCCACAGCTGAAGCAGGAGCTGCCAGTGGCAGAGCTGATCTACGGGAGGAAGCTGAACAAGGACTTCAGGCCAGTGGGTAATCTTTTTACCATAGAGGGGGAAGCATGATTTTGCTTTACGCAATCATGCTTCTCTGTAGCCTCCTGGTTACTCTTTCAAGGCGTGCTTATTGGGCCTGGAAGCTTTTGATCAATATATCAAAATGGGGTTGCTGGTTCATGGGTTGGTTACTGTGGAGCCTAAATATATGTTTTGATTCTTCCACCTTCTACTTTGAGAGTTTCTTATATCCGGCGGTTCCGAACCTTTCAGACATGTATATGATCCTCTTTGAGATTATAAACTCTGCCCTCCTAATACACCTCCCCACTTCCAGTTCCTAGGAATGAGAAGGGAACAAAGAGATCATTGATTCCAACTGGCCACTTTACAGATGGGGAAACAGAGGTGTAAAGATGTCATCTCACTCCAAACCCAGGCTCCCTGAGGCCTACGGGGCTGAGAATCACTGATGGTATTCCTCCAAATTCTTCTCTTTCCTATGGGAGATTTCTTAGCACAAATACACTCTCAGGGCTTGGCCAGAGTCTGTATTGGTTCCACAGGGAATCACAGCTTTGGGGTACTGAGCTTCTGTTCCAGTCATGAGAGTCTTCTAGTACAAAGTGGGAGACCCCTATAACAGTCTCTCCTTAAGGGAGGCTGGAGGTCATGGAATCAATACCTGGAAATCATTGTTATAAGATTGGGCCTGGTGGTCTTGAGGCCGTCCTGATGGTCTCTCCTTAAGGGAGGCTATAAGCTTGGAGAACAGATTCAAGGAAAAATACTAAGGATAGCTTTTTTGAAGGTCAGTCCAGCTGTGGGCCCCAGGGCCCCAAAGAATACTCTGTCTGTCATTAGTTTTTTTTTCTCCCTGATGACAAACCCTCAAAATAATATTTTGCCCTACCTCCAGATATGCTAATTAGCCAGCAGGGGGAGCACCCCAAGTCAGGCTACTGTACAGACACTTCTCCATTTAGTTAAGCAAAAGTGGACCCATTTTGCAGATTTCTACCTAACACTTCACTTCACATGAATTTTCCTGCTTAGGTGAGGGAGGAAGGGAGGCAGGAAAGGGAACCTGGCCTTCTGGGGGAGGGGGGCAGGTGGGGGAAGGGGCCTGAACACGGTTCAAGGACACGTGGAGGCTGAGATGGAGAAGTAACAGCAGGATGAGAAACACCTGGGGATGGGAACAGACGTGGACCCAGGAGTGGATGGAGGGAAGACAGACTTGCTGCAGTGAGGCAAAGGTCTCCTCTCTGTGCACCTGAAGTCTCAAGCCAAGCCACCAATCCAGAAGAGCCATAAGCAGCAGACTTGGGCTCTGCGATTCTTCTGCCTTCACTTGGAAGGTGTTTTTTTGGGAGGGGGATTGTTTTTGTTGGGGGTGGGAGATGGGAGGCCATGAAGCAGCGAGCCAAGTCTAGGGACAGTAGGAGAGAGACGAGGGGGGGAGGGAAGAAAAGAGAGAGAGAGAGAGAGAGAGAGAGAGAGAGAGAGAGAGAGCTGGCAGGTATAATTGTTCATGATTCTCGAATTTAGAGATGTTCTTCTATACCTAGTTTTTTTCCCATAGTTCTTTCCAGTATTCCCAGGAATTTTCATCCTTTAGGGTGTTGTACCAGAAGCGAGCGAGACACACCACAGAGTGTAAGTTTTAAGTGGAGAATTTATTAGCCGGCGGCCATCGGGGTACGGCACCACAAATCAATGGCAAATGTGTTGGGGTGATGGCTTGGCTTATATAGGATATGGGGGTACAGAGTGGGGGGGAAGAGGAACAAAGGTCCTGGCTGATCAAAAGATTCAGTCAGGTTGTCCTACTACCTGACTGAATCTTTTGATCAGCCAGGACCTTTGTTCCTCTACTAGTGGGATAATCTCATTTACATTCCTTGGTGGAGTCACAGAGTCCCAGGGATATCTCCCAGGAAGGGTCTGTCAAGTTATCTCTCAGTGGGATGGTCCTATCTATTGACATTCCAGGAAGGAGCCAAGGAGTCTCAGGGATATCTGCTAGACAGGATCTGCCAGGTTATCTCTCAGTGGGATGGTCCTATCTATTGACATTCCAGGAAGGAGCCATGGAGTCCCAGGGGGTTTGCTAAATACCAAAGATATCTGAGTCCATTCTTTCTGGGGGGGCTTGTCAGTAGCTAGGGGTTACTCAGGGGTTCCTAATTTTCCTTGTATTACATTCCCCACTTTTTTCTTCATGGGGGGTTTCAAATCCTTGAAAAAGGAACGACCTGATGGGGCATAGCAATAAAATTAGGAGGCCAACCACAACGCTAAGCAGGGGTGACAATAAAAGGAACGCTAGGTCGTTGGCCCCAGGGGAAGGCCAGACCTAGTTGGAAGACTCAAGGAGAGTCCAAGGAGCCTCCCCGGGTACTGCACTCCAGAAATTTAAAAAAATGGTATAAAACATCCCACATTTCCCCCTTTTTGGTCAAAGGCAAACTGAAAGTTTCGCCTAAAGACCAATTAAAAGTATGGAAAAAAAAAACTCTTTTCCACAGGGTGAATGAAGTTTTAAAATCCCTATCTAGGTGGAGTCAGGTTTTCCCTTTTCTGTATTTGGACATCCCCAGGGATGGGCAGAAATTGTAAACTAATTGTAAATAAGCAGAGGGAACATAATAAAAATTCAGGAAAACAGTCTTGGGAACACAAGGACGCAGAAGGGAAAAAAGCAGGTCTTTGCTCAGGTTCTGGTTCCGGATCCCTTGAGAAAGCCGTCCGCATCTGGTGCTGTACCTCTCAGGCTCTTGGAACCGCAGGGCGAGGTCTTCTATAGGCCCAGATGTCCACTCCTCACATGGGGTTCCCAGAACACATGTAATTTGATAATTAAGGTCCCAGCCACGCAGGGCTAAGTTCTGCCTCTCTGGTTCAGATCTAGAAATTCTCAAATAATTTTAACTTACTATAACTTAGAGATACTTTACAAAGGGGATATATTTTCACTTGTACCACTATCTTATACAATTTTCTTGTATTAGCATCCAAATTTAAGATCTTATTACCAAAACACACTTAACAGCTCAAATTTCCAGAATCGATAAATTTTTAGAGCCAATCATACACATCTGTACATAATTCTTAGGGGAATCAATCTGATTGCCTTTTTCAAAATTCGCTATCCCTTCCTTTTATTAGACATTGATCACATTACATCTTTGCCTTATTTGCTTTGCCTAATCATTTTCCCCTTTCGGAGGATGTTATCCCTATATTATTTCAATGTCTTATTTGGTCATGAACCTAAGTTAAAATTGTAAGCTGTATCATACCTGTATCCTATTATAATAACTCAGAGATATTTCAGTATTCATCTATCTATTACCTAACAGATTTAGCATAGTGCTTACAAAACTTCTTGTTAATATAAATTTGCTATGAAAGAAACGAGGGACTATGTCATATATCTTAACAGAAGGAAAGAACTTACTTCCTTAGCTCTGTTTGATTCCAGGCACGAGTCATATCGGATAGCCAATCTTATAGTCACCAGGTGCTGAAAGCAGGGCTTAGGTGTAACCAGGTGGGGACTTTCCTTTTCAGAAAGGAAATAGCTGAGTTGGGAAATAAAGTCAGGAAGATCCTACCTAGGCTGTGTCCAAGGTCGTCTTCACGACTGCTCCCAGGCAGACCCACCTAAAAAATTCTCAGCTTGTAACGCCTGGTGTGCCATTACTGGCTTCATGTGACCTAGTCCTGTAATCAGATCTTAAGACAATATTAAATTGTAGTCCCATAAAATCTTAAATAGCAAATAAATATCCTTCAGATAAGACTGCCCAAATTTTATTGAGCTAATAATTATCAAATCAAGCTACATAACTTTTCCATCTTCTAAATACTTCCTCACACTCATCTCCAACTTACTTTGACCATCTGAAACTATCATTCTCGGGACAAGAGAGGCTTAGCTAACTCCCATTTGTCCCCAAACTTTCTTATCTGCCTTTCCTATTTTCCCTCAACCTTAATTCACCTTTCCAAATCTTTCAAACCTAGTACTAACTCTTCTTTACATTTCAACCATAAGACAAAACAACTCATAAGTTAGTACTTTCATTGTCATAACTGTGTATACTGGAATACCATTCCAGCTTCTTAAACCACAAAGATACAAAAAAGGGGATTTGTTTTTTCGTGATAACTCATTCTAAAAGAAGGAACACTTATTAAAAAGATCTGCCATCTCATCTCCCCCTGAAGGTGGGTTCTTCTCCATCAGTTGGCAGACTTCACTAATTAAACTACCAGGCCAAACCCATATCAAGTCTTAGTCTAATCTTATCAGTTTTTTTAAAAAGAAGCCAGGTTGGAGGCTTCTAGGCCCCTACCGTCCTCTTAATGCTGCCCCTCTCCTTTCCTTCCCTTCTGACAGGTGGGCTAAGGTGAAATTCTTTTCTTCTTATCTAAACTAAGGGCGGGGAGGAGTAAGGAATTCAGACTGTCCTTTGGAACCTCCTTACTCAAAAAAAAAAACTTGAATAAGACATTGAATGGGTGCTTCTATAGATAAGCATCAATTCTAATAATTCTAATAAGGATTTTTTTATCCAGATGTTAAAAGGCATGCTCGCTAAACTTTCCTGAACACAATTATTTAGAAGGTTTTAAAATGATAGACATCTCGTTTTTCCTTAAAGCAAATTAACCCTTAAATGCTGGAATTCATTAACTAAGTTGGTGCCAAATGTCCTCACTCTCAAATATTGCACAGAATTCCTAGACATTACAAAGTTCCTTAATCAAAAAGTGTTATAATGGGAGGACACTTAATTTCTATAAATTACATACTCAATTAATTAGCCTTATCACAATAATAAGGTTTACCAGGACTTAAAAAAGCTTTTTCCATAAGAATTCCTCTACGCAGAAAACTCACACAAGATTGATAAGAATTCATGACTAGATGGTTTCAAAAGTTCTTGTTTCAGTTAATAACCTCAATTTCTTAATTAACTACGATTGTTAATCTAACAACATCCAGTTTATAAGAGAAATTATTCTCTAACAGCACAAGTAATGCGATATTAACCAATTTGTATAATAACTAACTTAGAAATAAGTACACTATAAGCACTTATCAAAAACTTGAAACAGATTCCAATTAATTACCAATCTAGTGATCATAACTGAGTTGGATAAGCAAATCAAATCTGATTCCTAACCACTAGTGGTAACATTTTAATTTCTAAGGCCCAATACTCTCTGCATTGTAAAAGATTACCACATTTTTTAATATTGCTGATACATCTGTTTGTCACATTACACAATTTAGAAATGTACCAGAGCCCTAAACATAATTATGCATTTTAAAACTTGAAACAACCCTTTTATCAATTTAGGTGATCACATTTCTAAATCTCCTTGCACGGAGAATCTTTCATATCATTATTTGAAACTATAACTTTAAATCACCAGATATATTCTCATAATAGAAAACTTTTTCACACAGAAAGTCTGTTCTCATGGTTAAATATCAGTATTATTAATTATTTACTTGTTATAACCACATATAACAGTTCCAAATTTTATCACATCTCTTTAAAAACCCAACTCACATATATCAAAATCAGATTAAAATTGCTATAATATCATTTCTTACCACACAATGGTCTTCTCAAATTTCACAATCTGAGAGAATTTTGGGGAACACAATGCAAGTTTAGAAATACAGAAACAATAATTTTCAGATGACGTCTATTGCATTTCCAGACTTCCACATATAGAAATTATTCAGCTTATTACTTTTGGTATTATATGTTAATGTATTAATATATAAATACATGTATCACATATATTAATACATTAACATCCCAAATACACTTTATTTAGCTGTATATTCTTCAGCACCACTACCTCTGGCCCAGGTATAGGAACTTTTGCCTGGCCATGAATGAACTTATGAAAGAAAGAGAAACTTAATTTTGCACCCACTTTTTCCAAGCTTCATCTTATACAAAAATGCCTAAAAGGATTTTTTTCAGACTCCCAAGGAAGATAAGAGCAGGAAAAAATCCCTTTTAGTTTTCTAAGGGGCTCCTCCCTAGGTGGGGCCTGGCAGCCCCTTGAGGGCAAGGAGCCTACCCTTCCAAGCACTAACTAACCAGCCCTATTTCATTACAAGTTTCCTTTTGGCTTCAGCTCTGATAACCTTTCAATGTGGAGGGTGGGGGAAGGGTGGGGCCAGGAGCAGCACATGGCAGCCAAGAGGAGCACATGGACTCCTGACTAGACAGGTAATCTCAAGCTGCTATTCTACAACCCTCCTAAATTCCTTATACAGGTTTTCTATCTCTCTTTTTCACAAATTCACCTTTTAAACTTTACCACAAGGACGGGCTACAAAGGTACTCAGGGGCACAGGACTGACTGTCAGTCTGTGAATTTCTGTCCCTCTCCTCATTGCCCGGTGGGGAGGGCGATTTAAGTTTTTCCCTACAGTTCTCCTGCATTCTCTTCTAATCTGATCCCGGAGGAGAGGAGTTTGATTTAACTGCTCTAACTTTTACTGCAGCCCTAGTGAAAAGATCTCAATGATTGTAATTCAAGTAAAACTTCACCCCTTGCTCACTCCCAAAAACCTCTTTTGTACTTGAATCTAAGGGAATCAGGGACTGAGACAAATGCAAGAGTCCCACTGAAGACTTTAACGGAGGTTTTAGCCGGAAGGCATTCATTGGGAGGAGATGTTTTCAGCAAGAGTGAGCTCCTGGAATGACTTTACAATTTCAGGAGTTCTTTCTTCCCAAAATTCAACTAACCAATTTCCAAACTTTTAACAATTTAAAACCCAGAATTTGCCAAATTTTAACCCATTCCCCGTAGTTCTGATGAGGGCACAGTCTCTGGGAACCCCTTGAACCCTTGAACTCTCCTTGAATCTTCCCACTCTACCTGGCCTTGGCCTGAGGCTATAACCATTAAGCCCAAATGCCTACCTTGCCCAGTCCTCTATTGTCCAGCTGTTTCCTACCCTTAATCTTGTCTTCCCAACGACCTCCTGCCCTTAATCCTATTTCCCATCCTTAAACCTGATCAAAATATCTATACCCTAGCTTTGCTACCCCAGCCCTTTATGGGTTGTCATTTCCATATAGCCTTCAGCTATTTCCCCCACCCAGGAGTCTGACTTCATCCCAGTCCTTTCAGGCTCCTCCTTAGACTCCTCCTTAAGTCCTTCCCTAGACCCCTCCTCTGGTCACCCCAGACCACCCTTCAATCCCTCCCACAACCTTTGCGTATATAACCTCCATCTTGCCTCCATGAAGGTGGTCAGATCTAATCTAGCTCAGATTGGTCTGGCCCGCTTTCCTTACAGGCGTCGCGAGGGGTGGGATGTCTTGGGGGCAGGCCTATGTGGCTAACTCTTAATAAACTTTATCTTTTCCCTTGGCTGAGAAAGCTTGAGTCGAATTCTTTCGGCAGGACCCAGTGTTTCGGTACTTTGGGGTGTCGAGCACCTCTCACCCCAAACCCTCATCATTTATGGTTCCCTGACCGGGAAGCACTGCTAATCTCAAGTTCTTCTCCAGCCAAGACTGAAGGTATGTGAGCCTCCCTCTCTCCCGATCCCCCTCCTCGCTCTCCAAGCATTTTGGATGTGCTTCTCGGGCCTGACCTCAGCAGGTCCCAGTGGGTCGGACAGCCACACTGTCCTGGTCAACCTGACGCTATCAGGTGGTTCTCGGTCCAGTTGGACAGCTCGGTCCAGTGGTCTCAGTGGGTCGGACAGCCATGCTGTCTTGGTCAACCTGACGCTATCAGGTGGTTCTCGGTCCAGTCGGACAGCTCGGTCTAGTGGTCTCGGCGGGTTGGACAGCCACGCTGTCCTGGTCAACCTGACGCTGTCAGGTGGTTCTCAGTGGGTCGGACAGCTTGGTCCAGTGGTCTCAGTGAGTCGGACAGCCACGCTGTCCTGGTCAACCTGACGCTATCAGGTGGTTCTCGGTCCAGTGGTCATGTCGAAGGACATGGACGGATGCCCCATCCGGAAGCATGTGCCAGATCCTTTCAATTGTTTTGGTGCTGGGAATTTGGGAAAGTTTCAGGTACCTTCTGTATATTTTGTCTTCTTGTTTATTTTGTTTGTCCCCCGACAATTACTCCCAACTTCTCCTTTACTAAGGAGGAAGGAATTTCCAGCCTCGGGCCCTGCCCCCACAGCAATATCTCCTCCCCTAGCCCCTCTCTCTGAGGTAGCACCCACTTGGGTCTCTGGGGTATCTTCCCCTCTGACCTCTACCCCTCCTCAGGTACTAGCTGATCTCCTTTGCCAGGCAGATGCCCTGGCCTTGCAGTCTAATCTACCTCAGCCCCAAGCTCCAGGTCCCACAGCACCTTCAAGGCTTTTTCCCCTGAGGGAAATGCCTGCCTCCCCTGCTGGGACAAGGAGAGTGCATGTTCCATTCTACATTTCAGATCTCATCCAAATTAAAGAAAAACTGGGGAGATACTCAGAAGATCCAACTAAGTTTACTGAGGGTTTTAGGGATCTGTTCCTGCAATTTGAACTTTCTTGGTGTGATTTGGATATCCTCTTCTCTACCTGTTGTACCACTGAGGAGAAGAGGAGAATATGGGAACACGCTCAAAAATTTGGGGACAGTTTGGCTAGCAATAACCCCATAAAATATCCCCCAGGAACAGCTGCTGTTCCCACTAGTGACCCAGGATGGAATTATCAAAGGAGTGAGGATAGAGAAAAGAGAGACCATATGGTAATTTGCCTGTCAGAAGGCCTAAGAACTGCATTTCAAAAGCAAATAAATTTTCAAAAAATTAGGGAGATTACTCAGGGAGAAAAAGAAAACCTTGCCCTTTTCCAAGCCCGGCTAGTAGAAGCTATTAAGAAGTATACAAATTTGGATCCTGATTCTATTGAAGGGGTGGCAATAGTTAACATGTATTTCATTAATCAGTCTGCCCCAGATATTAGGAAGAAACTGCAGAAATTGGCCATGGGACCCCAAACACCTCAGGTCTAATTGCCGGAGACGGCCTTTGGAGTTTTAAACAATAGAGACCTGGTTGCAGCAGAGGAAAGAAAATTCAGGGGAAGAGCTAGAGGCAGAGAACACACTCAATTCTTAGCTGGTGCCATGGCCAGGAAAAGACCCAAGGAGCGCCCCTCCAGGGAGCCCCCTTGAAAGCCCATTGGCTTGGGCAGTGGGGAAACCTGCTTTCGATGCCACAAGGAGGGTCACTGGTCTAAGGAGTGCCCCTCTAGGGTGCCCCCCTGGAAGAAGCCTCCAGGATCCAGGCCTCTAGGACCGTGCCCAGCATGTAAGCAGGAGGGACATTGGAGGTGTCCCCGAGGCTGGAAAAGTGGTAGAGCCTCCTCCCAGCACCCTGTCCTCCAGTCTTCTCAAGACTCGGAAGGAGGGGAAAGCCTGGGGTTTGGCTGTGCTCCCACTTTCTCCACCTCTCTCGCAGAGCCCTGGGCAAAATCGAGGCAGAAGGTAAGGTTACCCACTTTATCATGGCTATGTTCTCTTGCTTTAACTAGTGGCTCTGGCCCCACATGGCCCTCGACCTATCAGGTCATGGGCATCAAGTATCTGTTGTCTGAACACTCCTTCTTTGGCCCTGCCCCCTTGGGAAGGGACCTGATGGTGAAATTGGGAAGCCAATTTTCTATAGTTAAACCTCCCATCTCCCTTCTCCCCCTGCTTAGCAGGCCTCCCCACATTCCTCCAGAAGTGTGGGAGATGGTCAAGCCAATTGTTTGGGATCAGGGAATTCCCGGGAAAGCTACTCATGCCACCCCAGTCCTTATTCGCCTTAGAGACCCTAATGTGTTTCCCAACCGCAGTCCATATCCAATTAAGCCTGAGGCTTGGGAAGGACTACAACCACTAATTGAAAAATTCCTTTAGCATGAGATCCCACCCCTATTAAAGGAAGTTATACCTCGTTTTGGCTTACCTGGTTCCTTAGGGAGTGACAATGGCCCAGCTTTTATTTCACAGATAACACAGGCTGTGGCAAAGACACTTAAAATCACTTATCACCTCCACTCAGCCTGGAATCCAAAATCCTCAGGTAAAGTAGAGAAGATGAATCATACCCTTAAACGGGTCCTTACTAAGCTGTGCATAGAAACTCAAGAAGATTGGATTAAGAATCTTCCAATTGGCCTTCTCAGAGTGCGTATCATGCCTTGGGAAAATATCAAGCTTAGTCCTTTCGAACTTCTCTATGGGAGGCCCTTTCTAACCTCTGACATCCTCGTAGACCCAGAACAGCATTTAATCACCCAATTTGCAACTCAGTTAGGGGCTGTCAGGAATGCTCTAACCGAATATGCCAATAAGTGTCTTCCAAGACCTGAGGACAATGAAAAAGAGTGTCCTGCTACAGTACAACCAGGAGATTGGGTTTATTTAAAATCATGGAAAACCCAAAAGGGAGAACAGCTAGATGTCTCCTGGAAGGGACCTTACCGAGTCATACTCACCACTCCCACAGCAGTAAAACTCAAAGGCCTCCCCAGCTGGACTCATAATTCTAGGATTAAACCAATGTCACCTCTTGCCTTTCCTCCAGAAACTCCAGAATATACTTGTGAGCCCTTGGAGGACCTCAAGCTACTGTTTCGAAAAGACTCCAGCACCCTCCGGGGAAAGGGAGATAAAAGGAGACTCCAAGCCATCAACTTCCAGAAGACTGCCCAGCCCCTGTACCCCTTGAATGGAACCCATCCAGATAGGGACAGCTCTACGCCCCTTTGCCAGCAGGAAGCAATTTCAGAAGCTGAGACCTTTGTCCCTGACCCCAAAAGAATTTGGGTCCCATTTGTTTGAGGGGGGAATGATGAGGGCGCAGTCTCTGGGAACCCCTTGAACCCTTGAACTCTCCTTGAATCTTCCCACTCTACCTGGCCTTGGCCTGAGGCTATAACCATTAAGCCCAAATGCCTACCTTGCCCAGTCCTCTATTGTCCAGCTGTTTCCTACCCTTAATCTTGTCTTCCCAAGACCTCCCGCCCTTAATCCTATTTCCCATCCTTAAACCTGATCAAAATATCTATACCCTAGCTTTGCTACCCCAGCCCTTTATGGGTTGTCATTTCCATATAGCCTTCAGCTATTTCCCCCACCCAGGAGTCTGACTTCATCCCAGTCCTTTCAGGCTCCTCCTTAGACTCCTCCTTAAGTCCTTCCCTAGACCCCTCCTCTGGCTACCCCAGACCACCCCTCAATCCCTCCCACAACCTTTGCGTATATAACCTCCATCTTGCCTCCATGAAGGTGGTCAGATCCAATCTAGCTCAGATTGGTCTGGCCCGCTTTCCTTACAGGCGTCGCAAGGGGTGGGATGTCTTGGGGGCAGGCCTATGTGGCTAACTCTTAATAAACTTTATCTTTTCCCTTGGCTGAGAGAGCTTGAGTCGAATTCTTTCGGCAGGACCCAGTGTTTCGGTACTTTGGGGTGTCGAGCACCTCTCACCCAAAACCCTCATCAGTTCCACGCTGGCCAAACGGGAACCACAAGGAAGGGAGTCTTTGCTTCCCTAGTGGCAGCCTGATATCTCTGGCTGCCTATGTTTCAGATTTTTTTTAACAAAACATAGACATTTCACAATTGACACAGACACAAGAACAGAGACGAACTCAAAACACAACAAAATTCATGGTGTGGATGGAACTGAAGGCTAAACGGGTCCCCTCAGAGGAAAGATTTCTTCCTCAAGGATACGACCCCCAATCTCTCTCACACTCCAACACAAAACAGAGAACCACACAGTGTGGGTGAAATCGAAGGCTAAACAAGTCCTCTCAGAGGAAAGATTTCCTCCTCAAGGATACGACCCCCAATCTCTCTCACACTCCAACACAAAACAGAGACAAACAGCATGGGTTGACTGAAGGCTAAACAAATTCCCTCGGAGGAGGGATAACGACCTCCAATCTCCCCACACCCCAAAACACAAAACAGAAAACCAAATGGCATGAGCTGATTGAAGGCTAAACAAGTCCTCTCAGGGGAAAGATTTCCTCCTCAAGGATACGACCCCCAATCTTCCCACACCCCAATAGGAAGGGTGGCGTCCCAGCTTCCTAGCTCTGTACCACAGCCTCGTCAGGGTTTAGCATGGTATCAGAGAAGCCCCAAACCAGAAAAACCTTACCTCTAGAGGTCTACAAACCAGAATTCTCCGTAGGCCGAAAAGGGACAGGTCAGCAAAGAGCCCATTCTCCGAGACCATCACTCCACATCAGAGTCCTAGGAAAAGAAATCCCCAGGAGCCGGCCCTCTGAAGTGAGAGAAGGTGGATCGGGGGCAGAGACTCCCTGTTGAGGTCCGGAATTCTGTGTGTGTCTCCAGGGCAGTAACACGAAATACCGCCGCATCTCGCTGGGGCCTCCAAAATGTTGTACCAGATGCAAGCGAGACACACCACAGAGTGTAAGTTTTAAGTGGAGAATTTATTAGCTGGCGGCCATCGGGGTACGGCACCACAAATCAATGGCAAATGTGTTGGGGTGATGGCTTAGCTTATATAGGATATGGGGGTACAGAGTGGGGGGGAAGAGGAACAAAGGTCCTGGCTGATCAAAAGATTCAGTCAGGTTATCCTACTAGTGGGATAATCTCATTTACATTCCTTGGTGGAGTCACAGAGTCCCAGGGATATCTCCCAGGAAGGGTCTGTCAAGTTATCTCTCAGTGGGATGGTCCTATCTATTGACATTCCAGGAAGGAGCCAAGGAGTCTCAGGGATATCTGCTAGACAGGATCTGCCAGGTTATCTCTCAGTGGGATGGTCCTATCTATTGACATTCCAGGAAGGAGCCATGGAGTCCCAGGGGGTTTGCTAAATACCAAAGATATCTGAGTCCATTCTTTCTGGGGGGGCTTGTCAGTAGCTAGGGGTTACTCAGGGGTTCCTAATTTTCCTTGTATTACAGGGGAAAGATGCCAAATTTTAAAGAAATAGTAGAAAGGAAGCACAAAGAAAGGACGAAGGAAGGGTCCCCTCCTGTAACAACAATTTGGCTAGCAGCAGCTGTTGGGGTATAAGACCCCACAAGACCAGCCACAAGAGCTGTCAGCACAGGTTCTTTGATCTGCTTTACTAAGGAAAGTAACTCTTAGGAGTTAACAATCTCACCTTAATCAAAAATACAAATATCATTCACTTAGTTCAGGAGTTAAAGCCAGCACCCCAAATGTCAGAGCAAATACAAACAAATTACAGAGACAATATGAACAGACCAAATCACAATTCAGTTACCAGAGAAGAACCAATGGGTTTGGCTAACAAAGGGGCGGGGGCAGTTACAACAGCTTGCCCAGAGTCTCAACACTCCTTCCAGGAGTGAGTAACAAAAGTCAAACACTAACCTCTGATCTTATATACCTGTCTCAGGTCCCTGGGGCACTTGATTGCCTCAGTGCTGAGGAACACTCAAACAAAGAACAGTGAAAAATCCCATTTTGCTGGCCATTACATTTGAAAGGCAAGATTCATCAAAGGTACTTAATTACCTCAGCATTCCAAAGGAGAAGACAACAAAAAGTCCTTCCCTGATTACCATTACATTGTCTTAGTGCTGAGAAACACTCCAAGACAAAAGATCTCATTTTGCCCGCCCCATTCAAACAAAGGCCAGAATCATTAAAGGCACTTAAGAGAAGAACAGCAAAAAGCACCCCCCCCTTGATTACCACTACACCTGGATGGGCTGAAATGGTGCCCTGAGAGTGGGTAGCTTTTATTCAGCCCTTAGCCATGGCAGAGTTGACCTGTCATTCCCTTGACCTTGTTAAGTGGTCCAGGACAACATTTCCCCTTTTTCTGGGAGCCAAACCTTAGGAGGCAGGGCATGAGCACTAGGAGGGCATGGAGATGTTGGGAGAGGAAGAGGGGGTGGGTGGAATGCCCCTGGAAAGATTGCTGGCAGGTAAGGTGAGATGCCATTCATTCTTCCCTACCCTCCAGAACAGCCAGAGAGGTATAAAGGGTCATGGTGTGGCTTGTCCTTAGTTTTTGATGTGGACCACAACATCAGGGAGATGATGACATGAGTTACAATCCAATCAGATTTGAAGGAGGGAGGGCTGAGCAAAGTCATCAGACTCATCTTGTTCTCCAGAGCCATCTGCATTCAGAGGCCAGATCTCTATGTGGACACCAGGAGATGGCCCAGGATGCAGTGGGAGATTTTGGCCTTTTGAACCTAAGGTCTTTTCAAGTTCTCACTTTGACTGAGGCAATGCCCACACAGTGAATAGGCCCCTTTAAGAAGTGAGTCTAGGGATGGCCCCTTTCATTAAAAAAAAAAAAATCAAACTGAGAAGGGAAGACTCTCAAGGGTTGCTAGCCAAAACACAATCTTGCTATTTATTTTCACTTGGAGCCTGGAGGGGTTATTTCAGGGTCATCTAAGGCCAAGGAAGGAATTTTGAAAAAGGCCCCTGTCTGATCTAGGAATAACAGAAGTGTTGACTATCAAACAAGAGAAAGAGGATCACGGGAGGTAAGATAGATCATTTTTATTCCATGAAATTTATTTTATATATTAAATATTTAATATTTTAAAATATTAATATTTATTAATTAATTATTAAATTAAAAATATTAAATATTTTGCACTTGGTACATGCAATGTAGTGAAAATGAGAAGACAAGCAAGGAATCTTTCGTGCTTCTCATCTTGGTCAGCCTCCCACACCCTCCCTCCCCCAGTCCTGATAATAAGCCTAAAGTAGACATCTCTTTAGCAGGGCTTCCTGGGTATACTGAGTATCTTATTTCTGTTCTGCCTAGTCAAGAAGAGGTGGGGAGGGGCAGGAATGGAGGTAGGGCGAGGATTGAGATTCAAAAAGAAAACTAGAAAGAACAAGTTATTTTTTTCTTTTCAAGGTGGGGTGGGGGTTGGGGGTGGGAGTGAGCAGAGAGTGGGATTGTCAAAAGTACCCCGAGGAGCTGATGGAGGACTGGGTTGTGTCTGTTGGCTCTTCTGAAATTTAAGTTTATTTTAAACTTAAATACCAAAAAAACATGGACGTGTACACAGCAGAACATCAATGGTACTCAACTTAAAGCAAGAAATTTCCATTTCAAGAAAACCAAATATTAAATAGTCCGCATGATTTTCAAAGCTGTCAGGCTTTTCTTTCCTATCTTGTTTGCTGCTGCTTGCTTTTTCTCCCCCCTGCCCAGTGCCTACAATTGAGCTCCAACATATACATGTACACATAGACACATCTGTGTATGTAGATATCTCTAAACCTACATGTATATACACAGGTACATTCAAACACATCTCTATAAGACTATTCTGCTTATTGCTTCTTGTCCTGTTTCTCTGAAGGTAGAAGCATCTTCTTTCATCTGTCTAAGTCTTTCCATGTTCCTCTAAATGAAGCAGCTCATCATTTGCTTCACCACAACAGTATTCCAACCCAATGACAGTCCATCTGGGAGATTGGTCTTGCCTGTTTTCAGGGCAAGCTGGCCCTTGACCATGACTAGACCACTCCTTTTGGGACCCTACCCCAAGTCTCTGCTCATCAGCCCCCCCCACGCCCAACTTCATGGCATCTGGGCATGCAGCTGGTTGGGTATGGGGTTTCAGGGCAGATGCCGCTCCCTCTACTCCTGATGCCAGCTCCTCAGCCTGGTTCTGGTTTGGACTCTGCCCACCCGGTTGCCTCTGGGACCCAATCTCCACCAACCCAACTGAACTCCACTTTCAAGCCAACGTTTTGTCACCACTCCAGACACCAGAAGATAGGAAAAGCAAGCCCAGAAACCCAACAGTCCTCGAGCAGTGGAAGGGCCCCAGCAATGTACTCGAGGGATGGACTGGAAAGTTTGGAGGCCCGGCCTTTGAAGACTCAAAAAGAAGTTTTTGTCTCCAAAGGCATGGAGGAAACTCGATTTGCCCCCGCTGATTCTTCCCTTAACCATCCACCTTTAAGTAAATATGGGAAGGGATGAGGTTTGATCGATGCCTTGACAACTCAGAGGGGGCAGTCCCCTTTATAATTACAGATATAGAGACCCAAAAGAAAACAATAATGCAATTGTCCCTTTAAGATTCAAAAGTCTCTTCCCATACAGCTGTCTGGCAGGGAACATCACCAATGAAGTCCTCTGGTCTTGGTATTTGTTCCAGTCATCTGAAGCACAGCACCTCAGCATCTTCTTCTTGTCTTCTTGTAGGAACCAGCTTTCTTTCCATTCTCCTACAAAAGTGACCTTAGCACAATTTTAGGGTTACCATTTCTAATCCTTATCCATTGATCATTTTTACAGATTCAAAATTGGAACTTTGACCAATTGTCATGTGTAACAAATTCACATCAGAACCCAATTTCTTATACTTTACATTAACCCATTATTAATTTACTCACCAGGAGGATGAGATTTCACTAAGGAATTAACAACAGGTTCTAGTACATATATAAATACATTAAATAACCAATTTTTAAGACAGTACATATCAAATCTTAAACTTTTAGTCATGCCATGTTTCTTTGATGGCATTTACAAAATAAACCACAAGCCATTCTTCTTTTAACATTACTAATTGTAACAAAGCTTTAGACAAGCATGATACTAACCCAATAACAAAATAATATTCTTACGAGTCCTTGACCTAATTGTATAAATATTATAGGTTCAAATACTAATGCTATCTTTATGATTTAGACCATGGGATGAATTCAAATCCAAATAACCACATTTAACTTTTTCCATCAATGCAAAAATATTCTACAACTTATCTCTCTTTAAGGAACACTGAAATTATTTTCCCCAAAACTGAAAATGTCTGATTTAATTCCAGTAATGAATCACAGCACTTGTCTTAATACCCAATTGCTCTTACATCACTTTGAAACATTTGAAGAACTCATTCCACATAGACACAAAGTGACTTTAAATCCCAGCCTTAGTCTATGGGATTATGACTCAATATTGCATTTGTATTCTCATTTCACAAACTTCTTTTTCCCTTTGTCTAATTTCTCCCATTAATATTTAGAAATAATATTATCCTTCATAGATTTAGCATTGTACCTACAGAACTTTGGGATAATATAAATTTGCTATAAAAGAAAAAGAAGGGCAGCATCATATATCTTAACAGAAGGAAAGAATGTCCTTAGCTCTGTTTGATTCCAGGCATGAGGCATATCTGATAGCCAATCATATAGTAAGCTGAAAGTAGGGCTTAAGAGTAATCAGGTGGGGAGTTTTCCTTTTTAAGAAGTAAATAGTGAAATTGGGAAATAGAGTCAGGAAGATCCTACCTAGGCCGTGTCCAAGGCTGTCTTCAAAACTCTTCCCGGGCACAGACATGACTTTTAGAAGTTCTCAGCCTGTAGTGACACCATTCAACTTTTGGCTTTATGACACCTATCCGGGTAATCAGAGTTCAAAACAATAGTAAATTGTAGTCCCATAAAGTCTTAAATAGCAAATAAATATGGAGGACCATGCCAAATTTGATTGAGCATTAATTGTCAATCAAGTTACATAACCTTTCTGTCTTCTAAAATACTTCCCCACACTCTCTCAACATACTTAAACCATCTGAAACTAGTATCCAGAGAAATTAGGTAGGGACAGCAGGGGCTTGGATAACCCCCATTTGTCCCCAAACTTTCTTATCTGCCTTTCGTATTTCCAATCAAACCTTTTATTTATCATTCCAAATCTCTTGAACTCATTATTCAGCCTTCCTTTACATTTCAACCATAAGGAAAGATAGCTCATAAGTTATTACTCTTTACTAACATAGCCACTGTACTGGAATCCCATTCCAGCTTAAACAAAGAGGTTAATGACTAAGTCCACAGGTCGATGGATTTATGTCCTTGTTTCACAAGCTTGTTTATTCTTCTCTAATTATACTCAGTCTAGAAGTATAAGATACTTCAGGAATTAAATCTTTTACATATGATAAGTTCAAACACTAATTTAAACTCTTGCTTAGGTCATGGGATGACTACAAATTCACAGTAGGCCTTCTAAAATTCACACAAGAGATTTTTCAAAACATTTCTAGAACTAGTTCCCCTTCTTAAAAAAACAGTTTAAAATTTTATCCTTATGTTAAGAGGAATAATCACTAAACTTTCATGAGGAAAATTAGTTGCAAAGTTTTAAAATGATAGAAATCTCTTTCTTCCTCCTTAAAGCAAAAATAAACCTTTAAACATTGGAATTCATTAAACTAAGTTGGTACAAAAGTCCTTAAGTAACACAAATTCCCAAAGTATTATAGCAACCTAAATTCTTAATTATTGCAGAATTCTCAAATATCAAAAAAATTTCTTGGTCAAAAGGTGTTGTAATAGAATCTCACATTGTAGCAGGAAGAGACTGATCACAGGAAAAGTAGTGTTGCTTTTAGAATCCTTTTAAACAAAGAGAACGCCTTAAGGTGAGTCTTAAGTAGTTTGCATAAATTTCTGCACATGTTCTAGTTCTAGGTAAAAAAAAATTATTAGATTTTTCCAGTAAGATAACACAAAAGAGCTCCTATCTTATACTGACTACTGGCTCTGATCATAGAAGTTTGCTATAGAAGGAAAAAAGCAGGGACATGTGACATACCAAATATGACAGGATAAAACATCCTTGGCTTTGCTTAAATTCAGATAGAGTTACAGTTCTCCAATCATGCAGTATCTGTTTCTCCTCATAGCTAAACTCAGGAATAATCAGGTGGGAAACATTCCTTTCCAAAAGAACACAATGGGGAAACTTACCTCCACCTGTTAACAGTACAGGATCACATTCCCTCTGAGTAGTTTGTGGCATTTCTTTCAGATACTGATTTAATGCAGATAACTATATCCATATTCAAACTCAAAACAAAATTAGTTACGGTCTCAAGTGCCTTTTACATTAAGCAGCAAGTTTCACTAATCACAGCTTAGAGCCAGATATAGTTGCTTTTACTCTCATGGAGTTGCTATAAGCAATAAGGATTTATCAGGTCTCACTTACATAAGGGATTCCATTAAACATCTTTCCCTCTAAAATTTAGACTTGTCCTAGTTTAGTCCTAAAGGCCAATCATTAGAATCCTTCCTATCTATTGTACATAAACTTGCAACTTCTTAGCAAGCTAAGTTCATTGTTTAGGACCTGCATAAATCAAATAAGTTCTTTTCCCGGGGCTGATGAACTAGCCCATACAGATGGTGTCCAGGGGCCTTGGCAGTTTGCAAAATAAGGAGAATTGACATGAACCCTAGGAAGGGGCTGAGCCTGGTGCCCTTTGCCTGCTGACTTCCCTGCATACAGGAGAACTGTTCTGAATGGGCAGAAACAACTAGATAAGGCTTTACACCATCCCCTTCTTTCTAGATACAGTAATTAATTAATCATTGTAGATTTTAGCATTAAAACAGTAACCCCAAATAACTTAGTTAACAACCTTACAAATTTCATAAGTGATAGCCAAATTGTTTTTAGCTGTCACCTCCTATTTAACTATAGGTAAAGGTAGAAATACCTGGTTTTCTAAATGGCAGTTATAAAACATTATAAGACAGGGTTAGCAAGGCTGATAAAGTAACATAACTGGTATTACACACTTTTCCCTCCATCTTTAAGTTTCAACAAAAGTCAGATTAAAAATTGCTTTGTCTAACACCATTTCTGGCTCACAATGGTCACTCAATTTTGATAATATAGAAGAATTTTACTACTATTTAGAAGTACGATAATAACATAAGCAGAAAATTTCAGATGACATTAATTGCATTCCCAAATCATTACATATAAAAATTATTGATAGAAGATTGGGCTTACCAAGTGTAGAGGCTTTCCTTCTCTCCCCACAGTTGCAGAGCCTGGTTATGTACTCAGGGGTGGTTGAGTCAGGGATTTGGGAAGTGGGGAGAAAGAAAGACTAAGGAGGATTGCTGGGAAGCTGTAGAGTCGAGCACATGAATTAAAGGTCCAAGGAGCCACTGAGGAGGGGGATTTGGTGGATAAGAAGGAGGGACCCTGAGAAACCTATGAGCTTCCTAAGAGAGGTTGCTCAGCTTTGGGGAACTTGGAGCAGAGGTTCCAGGTTCTGGTGGTGTGGGAGTAAGGACTTGTGGGCTTGAGAGGAGAGGTTCCTCTCCTTGCCTAGAGGTGTGGGCTTCAGGGTGCCCAGGGGTCTAGGGCTGTTGCCAGTAGAGTCCCCGATATGATCTCTGTGGAAACAACATTCAATCATACCTTACACAGGTAGAGCTTATTTTATAAATATACAAATCAATATCTTTACTATAGTTGTTAGGAACATACTTATGTTGTCTAGGAATAAAGAAAACTCATTGGGAAGCCAGGAACGTTTTAATTATAGATTACATTTATTCCTCCTGAATAAATGGGTACATCCCCTGAACAGAGTACAGGAGAAAGTGCAAAGGACTCAGATTGATGTCAGTCCTTTTGTTGACCCTCACCTCAAATCTCCCACCAGGCTCTTCATTGGCCAGATGCAACCCCCTGACTGCCTACATCATGCCCTCCTCAAATGGCTCATTTAAGCATGTGTCTAACCTTTCACCTGACTGACCAGAGGCCTTGTTTCTGCTAAAGCTGGGGTGGGGGAGGAAGGATAGTTTCACTTTCAACTCTGTGGAAACAAAACTCCTCCCCCCATTTCTTGCATAGTCAATACCCGGATTCAATAAGACCTCTCATTACTAACTAATAAGCCTTATTTTCCAATCAGGCTACAGGCTTCTTTCAGCCCCAGCTCCTGGTTGACCCACCCACAGTCTTCCAATGTGGGGTGGGGGAAAGATGGCTAAGAGCACAGGGCTCCAAGACAAGTGGATTTAGCCACTCATTCCCTTATCTCCAGTTTCTATCTCTTTTTCCCAATCTTTACTGAAGCATTTTACCCTCTGTATTCTCACTCCAATTTCAATCTCTTTCCTAATCTTGACCCAAACTACCTCAAACATTTCAAATAAATGAAAAAAGAAAAAAATATTATACATACCAAACTTCTTTTCCAGCTGAAAAGTTAAATGTCTAACAATTTAATCACATTCTAAATAGAACACTCAATCCCCAAAGCGACCATCCCACCATCATATAGAAGACCCCTTTACTTCTACAATTTTAAAACACTTTGCTTGATGTTAGATACATTGACTAAATGCAAACACAGATGTTTTTTAAACCTTTCACACCTAATCAAACCTTAATTCAGAGTTCCCAGCTTTCTTCTCTTTATCAGCCCTCTCTTCCTCAGGGCTGCTTTGGTTCCAATTCCTTATCAGTAACTAACAATTTGCATACTAAAGGAGCCCATTTCTGTCCCCAACCTGTTTTCTTTCTCCACAGCCTTCCAGGGACCTTCTTTTGCTAATTAATTCCTTTTTTTTAACCTCTCAGTTCCTAGAGTTAACTTCCACAGGAACATAAAACATAAAACTTTCCTTAAACACACAGACAAGACAGTAGACAAGACATTGCACACGGACAATTTCGAATTCTAATTCAGACCCATCCCAAGCATTAAATTAACAATAATACATTTCATGCCTCACATCTCAACTCGAAGCTACAAACCTTTCAGTGAAGCAGTGAAAGGTTTTGAAATGGAAATCAATCTACCTCTCCCTGAGAGAGAGAATTTTGACCACCCACAAAACTTCCAAATCCCTTTGCCTGGATCAACCCACCAGCTTTAAACCCAGAAAAGATACAGACAGAAAATGACAGGGAGAATCCCAAAACTCAAAGGTATTCTTAGAAATCCACAGCACAAATTAGATATCTCTGGCATTTTTCTTTTCTCTTGTCTTTCCCTTTGTACTTTGGTAACTCCCAATTAGCTAGTCTAGCCCCTAGTGGGCTATTGCCACCCATCTTACACCAAGTCTCACAAGTTCTTGCTCTCCTTTTCTAAAAAGGAGGGCTCATGAATCTTGCCAAGGGGAGCGGGCTGAGGCTCGAAAGGTCTTGCTCTCTTTTTCCTAAAAGGAAGCTCACTGATCTTGCCCTGGCCCCATTTGGTCATCCAGGGGCTCACTGGTCTGGCCCTCTAGAGGACTCATGGGTCTTGCTTACCTGGGTCATGCCCACAACTTATGTGACCAGATCAATTTGGCCATTCCTCTGGGTGGACTTTGCTAGCACAGTCAGGAGCTCCATTCCACTTTCGTTTTTGTCTCTCTGATGCCGTCTCTCCTCAGGTCCGTTCCTTGTGAGTGAAAGGAAATGTCACCAGTCACTCTGGGGACTGCTAGCAAATGGCCAGCTGGAGCCTGTCCTTGGATCAATTGGGAGACACTTCCTTAAATAAGGGTGCTCCTGGGCAGGCCCCCAAAACTGTGTGGGTCTGAGACCACTACTCACATTAAAAATAGACAGAGAACATTCTTGAGAAAAGCCAAAAAGGAATTTTATTGCTTTCTCATGAGAAAGGATGCCACCCAAGTGGTAGAGGTTGGGGGCACTTTAATTATATTTTACATGTATTTGGTCTGAATAAATGGGTACGTCCCCTGAACGGAGTACAGGAGAGTACAAAGGACACAGATGGATGCCAGTCCTTTTATTGACCGTGCTTCAAATCTCCCACCAGGCTCTTCATTGGCCAGATACAACCCCCTGACTGCCTATGTCATGGCGTCCTCAAATGGCTCCTTTAAGCAACCTTACCAGCCTCTAACCTTTCACCCCAGAGCTTTGATTAGAACTAGTTCTAACCAGTCACCTGACCTACATTCTGTTAAAGCTGGGGTGGGGGCAGGGAGGGGGAGGAAGAGGATTGCTTTCAACACTGTGGAAACAAAACTGCTCCCCCCCCCCATTTCTTACACAAATAAATATTTTGGTTTTGTCTTTGAGGAAGAGTTATTTTGTATTCATGAACCAACCCCAGAAATGTCTATGCATATTCATAGCAGCTGCTCTGGGTATCACATTGCCATTACAGCCATCTAGGAGAGGAACCAAGAAGGCATTTAAGAGGGCAAAGACTTAGAAGGGATCAGTATAATCATACACTGCATTTACTGAACAGTATTTCTGCCAGGAGCATCTTTTGTGACTCTCATCTCAGTAAGTTTGTCTTCACTGCATCACTTACAATTCCCAGACATGAATTTCTCTAAGGACTCGACAAGCGTGCCTGGTTCTGGGTGGAACTTGTTCATTCTGTCAGAATTGTAATAGGAGACTGCCATATCCTTGGTGTTCTGAGCCACATAGATTGTCTGTAGGCAGGCAGTGGAGGAAAGAGCCATTATCAGAGAGTAGAACCAAGAGTGCTGAGGAGTTTCCCATTTAAATCTGTGGCTAAAACTACTTGAGCTTCGGGAATGGGAAAAGGAAAGATCAAAAGGCAACTCTTCATGACCCCTTTGTGGGGTTTTCTTGGCAAGGACACTGGAGTGGTTTGCCATTTCCTTCTCTAGCTCATTTTGCAGATGAGGAAACTGAGGCAAGCAGGGTTAAGTGACTTGCCAGGCTTTGTTCACATCTATGCTTGAATTTTTCAGTGAGGTGTGTTCTACACCCCCCCCCCACTCCAAGATGGCATATATTCTGATTGCCCTGTTCCCCAGTTAGCCCACCCTTCTGCCACCCCACTCCCCTCTCCCATCCCCTTACCCCTTATTTTCTTGTAGGGCAAGATAGATTTCTACATTCCATTGCCTGTATATCCTATTTCCCAGTTGCATGCAAAAACAAATTTTTTTGAGCATCTGCTTTTGGAACTTTCAATTCCAAATTCTCTCCCCTCTTCCCTCCACTCCCACCCTCCCTAAGAAGGCAAGCAATTCAACACAGGTCACACATGTATAATTATGCAAACACTTCCATAATAGTCATGTTGTGAAAGACTAACTCTATTTCCCTCCATCCAATCCTGTCCCCCTTTATTCACTTTTCTCCCTTGATCCTGTCCCTTTACAAAAGTGTTTGCTTTTGATTACCTCCTCCCCCAATCTGCCCTCCCTTCTATCATCCCCCTTTCTTATACCCTTCCTCCTACTTTCCTGTGGGGTAAGATACCCATTTGAGTGTGTATGTTATTCCCTCCTCAAGTCAAATCCAATGAGAGCAAGATTCACTCATTCCCCCTCACCTGCCCCCTCTTCCCTTCCAACAGAACTGCTTTTTCTTGCCACTTTTCGGTGAGATAGTTTACCCCCATTCTATCTCTCCCTTTCTCCCTCTCTCAATATATTTCTCTCTCATCCCTTAATTTAATTATTTTTTGTATCATCCCTTCATTTTCAACTCATCCTGTGCCCTCTGTCAATATATATGTATATTCCCTTCAACCACCCTAGTACTGAGAAAGGTCTCATGAATTACACACATCATGGTTCCATGTAGAAATGTAAACAAAAAAGTTCAACTTAATAAGTGCCTTATTATTTCTCCTTCTTGTTTACCTTTTCATGCTTCTCTTGATTCTTGTGTTTGAAAGTCAAATTTTCTCTTCAACTCTGGTCTTTTCACTGAGAAAGCTTGAAAGTCCTCTATTTTATTAAAAATCCATATTTTGCCTTGGAGCATTATACTCAGTTTTGCTGGGTAGGTGATTCTTGGTTTTAATCCTAGCTCCTTTGACCTCAAGAATATCATATTCCAAGACCTATGATCCCTTAATGTAGAAGCTGCTAGATCTTGTATTATCCTGATTGTGTTTCCACCATACTCAAATTGTTTCCTTCTGGCTGCTTGCAGTATTTTCTCCTTGATCTGGGAACTCTGGAATTTGGTGACAATATTCCTAGGAGTTTTCTGTTTGGGATCTTTTTCAAGAATCAATGGGAGGATTCTTTCAATTCCTGTTTTACCCTCTGGTTCTAGAATATCTGGTAACTAGAATGTCTAGAATATCCTTGATAATTTCTTGAAAAATGATGTCTAGGCTCTTTTTTTTTATCATGGCTTTCAGGTAGTCCAATAATTTTTAAATTATCTCTCCTGGATCTATTCTCCAGATTAGTGGTTTTTCCAATGAGATATTTCACATCGTCTTCCATTTTTTCATTCTTTTGGTTCTGTTTTACAATTTCTTGATTTCTCATAAAGTCACTAGCTTCCACTTGCTCCATTCTAATTTTTAAGGTAGTATTTTCTTCAGTGGTCTTTTGAACCTCCTTTTCCATTTGGCTAATTCTACCTTTCAAGGCATTCTTCTCCTCATTGGCCGTTTGGAGCTCTTTTGCTATTTGGGTTAGTCTATTTTTTAAGGTGTTGCTTTCTTCAGAATTTTTTTGGATCTCCTTTAGCAAGTCGTTGACTTGTTTTTCATGGTTTTCTTGCATCATTCTCGTTTCTCTCCCCAATTTTTCCTCTACTTCTCTAACTTGCTTTTCCAAATCCTTTTTGAGCTCTTCCATGGCCTGAGACCAGTTCATGTTTTTCTTGGAGGCTTTTAATGTAGGCTCTTTGATTTTGTTGACTTCTTCTGGGCCTATGTTTTGATCTTCTTTGTCACCAAAAAAAGATTCTATAGTCTGAGTCTGAGTTCTTTTGTGCTTCCTGCTCATGTTCCCAGCCAACTACTTGATCCTTGAGCTTTTGAGCAGGGTATGACTACTTTTAGAATGGAGAGTGCTTTGTTCCAAGCTTTAGGGGCCTCACACTGCCGTTTTCAGAGCTACTTCTACTCTACAGTTACCACAAGCTCTGCTACACCAGTGCTCCTCCTCCCCGAAGAGCCTCCAGCCAGGACCACGACCCAGATCGAAGCAGGGCAAAGCAAGAGAACCCAGCCTCTGCACCAGTAGAGCACTCCCTGCACTCCTGCTCTGATCTGCTGATTGATTCCTCCCACCCAGCCGGCCAGGGGCTGGAAGCAGCCTTCACTGGAGCTCTGGAAGCAACTGTAGGAGCTTCCTGCTGCTGCTGCTGCTGCACCACCTCCACCACCCCCAGTGTTGGGGCCAGAGCGCACACTTCTCTCACCCCAATCCAGAAGTTTTCTCACTAACCTGCTCCATTATCTTTGGCATTTGTAGGTTGAGAAGTCTGGTAACTGCTACAGCTCAGTGATTCAGGGTCCTTACACCTGCTCCGCCCAACACCCAGTCTGGTCTGTCCTGGTGTGGCCCACACTGGGCTGCACTCCACTCTTAGCACAGTGCGATATACCTTTCCCAGAGACCATCCAGGCCATCTTGGGCTGGAGATTTGTTTCCCTCTATTATTTCATGGGTTCTGTAGCTCTAGATTTTGTTCAGAGCCATTTTCACAGGTGTTTGGAGGGATTTGGGAGAGAGCTTAAGTGAGTCCCTGTTTTCCAGTTGCCATCTTGGCTGCCCCCCGCCCAGGTCAATCCTTTTCAATCCCCAAAAATTCACCTTTGGGTTGTCTTTTACAAAACTGGAAAAAATTTAGTTTCTCTGAAGAACTTAAAAATAAAAAGCTGGTGTTCTTTTGCAACACTGTTTGGTCTCAGTATCACCTAGAAGGCCATGAAGCACTGCCCATTTTTGGGACTTTACAATAGAATACTCTCTTACAGTTGGAGTTGTACTGCCACAGAGAAGGAAAATGGATGGAAATTTCCTACATAATGGCCTTCGTCGAGTTCTCTTGGAACCCCATTCTCAGAAAAGATTGTAAGATCCTCGTAGCTACAGCCCCCCAACAAAGGGGCATTGGGGGTCAGCAGGACATTTTGGATGACCCACTTCTTATGGCCTCCAGGGCTTCAGTCCCAGCCCCTCCATATGCTCCCCAACCTCCCGCTAGCCCTCTTGTTTCCTGTGCTTCCCCTTCCATGGCCACCCCCTCTTTCCCTTAGTTTTCCTTCCTTTTTCCTCTAGCCCAACCCCCCTCTTTTCCTGCCTCCTTGTACCAACAATTCAGCTAGCAGCTGCTGTGGGGTGTAAGACCCAACAAGATTAGCAACAAGAACTCCCAGCACAGGTTCTTTGATCTGCTTTACTAAGGAAAGCGACATTAAGGGGTTACCAATCTCAATTTAATCCAACATACAAATATCATTCACTTAGTTCAGGAGGAAAAGCCAGCAACATGAACTTCAGAGCAAATACAAACAAATTACAAACATACATTAGAAACAGACCAAATCACAATTCATAGTTACCAGGAAAGCATTGACATCTGGGTTCACAAGCCGGGCGGCTCCTAACGACAACTGCCCAGAGTCTCCATACCAACACTCCTCCATGAGTGAAAGCCCCAGACAGAATACTAACCTTCAAGCTTTTATACTCTGTTCAGGGCTCAAAGGATTCACACCTAATCAGCAAAAGGACAAGAGCCTGGGGCTTTACACTTAGTTAGCAAATGGTGTGTGCCAGGAGTTTTGCACCTAGTAAGACTCAATCAAAGACACTTAATTAATTTAGCATTCTAAAACAGTAAAAAAAAAAAAGTCCCACCTTAATTACCAATACACTCCTTCACTATCCATGTCTCCTACTCTGCATCTCCTCGCATGGCACCTCCCCCCTTGGCAACCCCTACTCTTGTTCCAGCCCCCATGGCAACATCTCCTCCCCAGCCTTTCTCTCTGAGGTGGTACCCTCTCAGACCTTGTGGTCTACCGCCATGGCAGTCTCTGGGGTACCTCCCCCTCTCACCCCTTACCCTCCTCAGGCTCCAGCTGATCTTCTCCCTTGCCAACAGAACCCCTTAGGCTTGTGGTCTAGTAGAGATCAACTAGAACTCCCCAGCCCCTTCCTCACAAGAAAGGGGACTTCCTATCTCCCTCCCCAAGCTCCAGTCCCCACAACATCTTCAAGGCCATTCCAAGGATCCAAGATCAACATAAACTCTGCTCTGCTTTGCTTTTCAGAAGGTGGTAGGGGTACCTAAGAACCAGAATGGATTCTAAGGACAAGCTGCAGCTGGGAAACGGGAACAAAATCAGGTGCTCCTGATCAAATCACTCCAATATGGGAACCCCAAAGAGCTTGGGAACTCTTGTTGAAACTCCCACCGCTGAGTGCCTTTTGATGTGGATCAGTTAAATTTATTTATATTCTGATCACAATAGAGAAATTCTTTCCTGTTTTCAATACTGAGGGGGCAAAGTTGTTCTGAAGGAAATATTACATTATGAATTCCATTCTCAGCACTTCAAAACTCTGTTCTTGGAATGCTTCCATTTGCCTAGTGCCTGAGACTCTTGGGTAACATTTTTTACGACAAAGTTTTTCTAAGAGCCTAAAATAGGAGAAAAGAAAACAGGAGGAGCATCTAACATTTGGGAGTGGAGTGTATATGATACAGGTATTGTGGATATTGTTATATTAATTAATTAATTAATTAATGTTATATTAATTTTCATTGCAATGACAATGTTTAAATCCTAGAAACATCAGCACTCAGGCTAGGAGTCTTCTGCTTAGTTTATTTTTTAAAAGATGTTTAGCAAAGGTGAAAAAGGGACGTTTTAATATGGACAAATATTCTAGCATGACATAAATCTATAGGATTAGCATCAGGAACTTTAGAGTCCAACGACTGAACTGAGTACTGTGAAAAGAAATGTTAGGGGAAAAGAGGCATGGTGGTGGGCATGTGGGTAGGGTATTGTTGGTGGTGTTTTTAGTAAGTTTCAAAGCAGAAAGAAATGGAATGTTGTAGGGGTAGTGAAAAGAGTCCTTGAGCACACAGCCATGATATTTCAATGCTGGTAGAGCTATAAATTGGTCTAAATCATGTGGCAAACTATTTGGGATTATGCAAGAAAAGTTACAAATCATTTATACCCTCTGACTCAGAAATTCCACTACTTGGATTCTACTCCAGGGAGATTAATAGCAGGAAGAAAGAAGTTATGCATTCAATGATGCCCATGGCACCATTGTTTTCAATAAGAAAAACCTGAAAATAAAGTCTGCCCAAGGATTAGTAAGAGGCTGACTATGCTGCACAGAAGGGTGAATGTAGAGAATTCAGGGAAGTGTGAAGAAGGCAGGACCAACAGAACAATGTCCATAATACCTGTATCATGTATTTTAAGGTTCTTTTTCACAAGACGGGATTGAGGTTGAAACTTGAATATCATATATTTATATACATTAGTATAATATATATTGTACAGTGTGGTGGAACAGAAAAATTCTGGGACCCCAGAGACCCAAGTTCTAGTCTTGACTACCACCAATCATTTATTCCAAAGAGCTTTCCTCACATATGTGACAAATCATTCCCTTCCTGAATTTTATTTCCTTCATCTGTACAATAAATTGGGTAATCCCAAAAGTCCCTTCTAGCCATAAAAGTTCAGGCACCTTCTGTCAAGGTTATTTGATGAATCTAATCCAATTAATTAATTCAAATGATAGCTCGAATGGACCTTAGAAATCATCCCAGTCTTTTCATGTGTGATGACCTCTTTTTCACATTAAACCCTTCCACATAAAAGTAGATGTGTTGTGGATATCCATTACATGAGGAAGTACATGACTAGACATATAACTGTTGCAAAAATTCTGGGGCCCAAAGATTGGAAATCATTGATACAGTCCAATCCCCTCACATTTGTCTAACATCATTAAAATAGTAGAGGAGCCCAGATTTCAACCTACCTTCTCCAATGCCAGGTGCTCTGTGTTCTCCAGGATCCTACATCTGATAGCATAAGTATCTGAGAAATTCAAGCATAGGATGAAGAAAGTCCTGGGTGAGAATAAAAGGACTTACCCTCTGAATCAAATATTCGATCTTTTCCCAACCAACAAGCCTTCCTTCCCTTTTCTTCTGGTTGCAGCCTGTCTCATTTCTGTTCTTGACAGCTCCACCTAGGTCATCAATTTACACCCACCCTGAAGAGATAAGAGAGTGTTCCTAGGCAGGAATCTATCACCCCCTTGGAAACCCTCTAATGATTTGGGGAAAAGATTGAAGGGTGTATCAGTAAGGCAATAAACACAACATCAATGGTAATCGTGAATATGCCTATGTAGTTCTGTATCGCAAAGTATGAGAGACTCTCCATATAGAAGGTAAAAGAAGTATAACATTTATTCAGACACCAGAGAACCATATCCCATTACTAAATATTCAGCTCCCACAGCCAGTTAGCCCACTTTATCATAACAGCAAAGAACTTAGAACACCAAATCAGAGCATGGAGTCTTGCATCCCAAAACCTCTCTGACCCGCTGCTGGAGTCTTCCCCAAAACAAACTCACAGTACAGCTAAGTTACCCTGTTCAGTTCTAACAATCACAAGGGTGGCCATTAACAGCCATTAGCAGCCATAACTGCTCTCTCTCTCTCTCTCTCTCTCTCTCTCCATTTCTTGTGACATAACTTCCTTTTCCTGCCAGGAAGCTCCTCCCACCATATGTGACTTAGGCTTCCTGTGACATAAGCAGGTCACATGGCCTATTAATGGGTGGGAAAGATCTTCAAATCTAAATTGCTGCTACATTCAGTCCCAAGATCTTTCATATCCATTACATAGGACAATGGGAATTCTGGGATAACTGGTGTCAACAGAACTTTACACAACAATATAACAGGGATAACACAAGATAAGTATATAAAACAATGTCATCATTCTCCCCCTTGAAGGAATGGGGCTCAAAATCTTAGGGTAAGGGGCAGAGGTCTCATCTTCCAAAGCTTCTTCCTGCTGAAATTGGACATAGAGCTGTCCCTGCCCCAAGAGATTAAGAGTGCTATTCAAGAGGTCAGTTATTTAGAAAGCTGGCATCTGGAACTTGGTTGATGCCAGGTCCAGGGATGACACATCACAGTCATGGACAGGTCCAGAGATGACATCTAAACACATCAGAGGATAACATCTGGCTTAAGTAATCAGGCATCTTCAGGTGGATGGTACTAAGCCTGCAGGAAACAAATCTCACAAACAAATTTAACAGACAAAAATCCAAAAAGAAACAAAGGGAATATCATAGCCTCATTCAAGATAGAATACATGAATCAAGGGTACAACTTCATAATTATTCTCTCCTGGGTAAACTACTGTTACAGTATTGTCTTTCCCATGTGCTGTAAGTTCTGCAGCCTTTGGAACATCATCCAACTTCCATTTTACCCATACTTTAGCTCCCAATTTTATTCTATCAGTAGAACCAAATCCTTCCTTTCCTCTGATAGTTATTTTGGAAGGAGGGTCAGTTTTCACAAGAGGTATTGTTTCACAAGGAATAATAATCAATTGAACTATTCTATCATTTTTACACAACTCCCAAATTCTGGAGTGTCACAATAATTTCTCCTTGATAACTAGAATCTATCACTCCAGCCAATACATGTGTTCCTTGAGCTGCTAATCCTGGTTTAGGTAATATCTGTCCAAAATGATTCTTAGGGATTCTCATACATATCCCAGTAGAGATTTTTCTTATCTCTTTTCTATCCAACCAAAAGTTCTTTAAACAATGTAAATCATATCCCACCGAACCAGGTATTCCTGGATACAGTGGTGGGACATCTTCCCTCACAGTCCAATATTCAGTATTTTGGATCTTATGTGTTTGCTGTTTTCTAATTTGCAGATTCAGGGTCATCATTCTGTCCAGAGGTGTACTTCCTCCTAATGGTCTATTATTCAAATTACGTAAAGCAGTGAACAAATTATCCTTCCAATGTTGATATGAATTATAAGAACTTAACTTTCTTAACTGTTCTTTCAACAATCCATTCATTCTTTCTATCAATCCAGATGCTTGTGGATAATATGGAATATGATATATCTGCTGTATATTGTTCAATACACAATATTTCTTCATCTCATTACCTTTGAAATGTGATCCATTGTCACTCTGAATCTGCATTGGGGTTCCATAATATAGACTTAAAATATCTAGAGTGTTACAGGTGTTCTTCTGGGTTGCATTCTTACAAGGACAAGCCACTAATACACCTGAATAGGTGTCAACACAAGTACATATACATTTTCGTCTTTATCTTGGGGTAGTGGCCCAATATAATCTATCTGCCAAATCTGGGCTGGAACTTTTTCCCTTGCTGTTTCTCCAGTTACTACCCGGGGAACAGTTCTTTCCTTTTCCAATTGACATATATGACATTCCTCTGTTAATTGCTTTAACAACGAATAAGAGATACTAATACCTCGATCTTGTGCCCACCGGTGTATGGGCTGGACTCCTAAATGACTGGCTGTTTGGTGGACCCACTTTGCTAGTACCAGATCAACAGTTGGTGTTAGAGTAGGGACAATATGTTCAGTAGCAATCTTTGCTAGTAGATCAGCATGTGCATTGTACTCATGTTCTGGCGTAGTGAGGGGCATGTGAGCATCTACATGAAAAACTGACAAATTAGTAACCAAAGACATGTCCCATATATCTTCCCATAATTCTTTGCCCCAAACTTGTTTATCATGAATTTTCCAATTTTTATTTTTCCACATTGGCATCCATGTAGTTAACCCATTAGCTACTGCCCACTCATCAGTGAATATATGACACTGTCTTCCTTTCTCTGTTTTAATGGCTTGATGTACTGCCATAAGTTCAGCATATTGACTACTTCCACCTATCCCAGTACTTTCCAAAGTTCTCTTAGTACATGGGTTATAGGCTACTGCTTTCCAATGTTTCTGGTGGCCCAAATATTTTGCTGTCCCATCAGTAAACCATGCATGTTTCTTCTGTTCTTCAGTCAGTCCATCATATCCATCATTCCATTTTACCAAGGGTTGTACCAACTGTTGCCTTGGTTCAGAGGGTTTATTATTTTCATCAATGTCTATGCTTGCTATAGATTCATGTAGAGCAGAAACTCCACTTTTGCCTGTTTTTGACCTATTATGAATTTACCATTTCCATTTAATTATGCTAGCCTCTTGCGCATGTCCAATTCTGGGAGATGCTGGGGTACCCAAGTCATAATCGGGATTTCAGGCCTTAATATCACCTCATGGCCCAGAGTCAGTTGCTCAGTTTCTACCAAAGCCCAATATGCAGCTAGCAACTGCCTTTCAAAATGTGTATATTGGAAAATTGGGGTTTTAAAGTGCTGATGCTTGTGTTTATACTGTATAAGGGTCTTTTCATAGGATCTAGAGCAGGAAGAGACTCCAAAGGAGAAGGGAAAGGAATAAACATTTAATGAGCACCTACTATGTGTCAGGCACTGTGTGAAGCACTTTACAAATACTGACTCATTTGATGCTCACAACAACCCTGGGAAGTAGGTGGTATTATTACTTTCCTTTTATAGTTGAATTAACTGAGCATAATTTGCTCCAGCTGATCTTTACAAGAGTCTAAAAAGAGGTTCAGCTCAGGGCTAGAATGGAACCCAACCCCAGAGTCCATTGGTATGAGACTCTCTCCTCACTGAGGACACAGTGTCTGGAGCCTATAGAAGTGATTTCCCAGAATGGGGTGGGTGGTCAATCAATAGTATGGTGGTCTGGGCATTGACTTCAGAGTCAGAGGATCTGGGTTCCAATCTCAGCTTTGCTATTTTCTGGCTCTGTGACCTTGGATAAATCACTTCTCCCTCTCTGGACCTGTTTCCTCACCTCTAAATTGAAAAGGTGTAGCAATAATGTGGCTAGCAGCAGCTGTTGAGGTATAAGACTAGCAACGAGAGCAGCTAGCACGGATTCTTTGATCTGCTTTACTAAGGAAAGTAACTTTAAGGGGTTCACAATCTCACTTTAATCACACCTACATATATAAACTCAGTTCAGGAGGAAAAGCTAGCAACCTGAACTTCAGAGCAAATACAAACAAATTACAAATATGTATCATAAACAGACTAAATACAAACCAATATCTGGGTTAGCAAAGCCGGGGCGGGGAGGGGGGGGTGGCAGGTACAATGGCTTTCCCAGGGTCACATGCCACTGTTCCAGTGAGTGGGAGCCCCAAAAGTCAAATACCAACCTCGGATCTTATATACCCTGTTCAGAGTCAAAGGTCGTCACAACATTCGACTCAAAGCCACGTTTCTGGAATCACAAGAACCCAAGCTTCTGGTATCACAAACATGTGACTCAAACCCATATAAACTAGGCTTTCCTTTGAGGCAAGGAAGTCATCAAAGACTCCTGATTTAATCAAAGAAACAAAGGCCAGCCTCTTAAAGGGCACTTGATTAAATAAGCGCTAAAAGAGAAAACAGAAAAAAAGTCCCACCTTAATTACTGACACAAAAGGTCAGACTAGATATTTCTAAGGTCTCTTTTAGGAAGGGTTATTTTTAGGGTGGGGTGGAGAGTGAGAGTGGTTTTGGGAGACTTAATCTTGTTTGTAAGTAGAGGGGAAAGAGCACGTGGAGATGGAAAGACTTTGAAGACCTGTGAAAAAGAAGGGAAGATCCCAGGGGAGCAGGAGGGTATGGGACTGAGGTTACAAGTGGGGCAGGGAGGCAGCAGGTAGATGATGAGCCAGGCTGCTGGGTGGCTGGGTAGCTGAATGCAGTGTGGAGCTGGAATGTGGCTTGAGATCTCTGGTCAGCCAGGAGATGGAGAGGGCTAGTGCGCCGTTCTTCAGCCACCATCAGCTGGGCTGGGTTCTAGGAAGTGGGCAGAGATGCAGTCCAATAGCTTTTAGTTTTAGATTGAACAGATTATCAAATTCATCATTAACATCTACTCTGAGCCCAGCCTTCTTCTTCTAGATTCTGAAGGTGATGCAGCAAGCAAGGCTCCGGCCTTCAGAGTTCTTGGTCTGATAGTATACATGTGCAAGTACGTCAACACAAACACACAGCATCCAAATAAGTCTTTGGGAGTCCCTGGGCTCCCCATCACTTGCAAATCCCTCCAGGTCCCTAGTGACGGTAGCCCTTTCATATTTACGGTCATAAAATTCTTCCTTCACTTTTAGGTGTGCACGATTGAGAGAAGATTGAAGCATGCCCCAGTAAGTTGAAGACTGATAACAGATTAAACTGTGCTACAGAATCTATTAAGTCTAAGCAAGAGATAAAACTGACTTCTCCAAGGCCACTCAGTCGGTCTGCATCAGAACCAGGCCTTTACCATGTTAGGACACAATACAAGCCAACAGTTTGATTCAATTCAGAAAATATTAGTTAAGTATCTCCTAGATACTTGGTACTTGGGAATATCACGAGGAGTTAAATGTAGTCCCTGCCCTCAAGTAGATTACATTCTCCTGAGATCAGGATCAGTAAAGGCTTCCCATAAGTGGTGGCACTGGGGGTGAGGGAAGCTCACCTTGAGGTGAGGGATTTGGTGATACCACCTCTATACCCTAAGGGTAAAAAAGAGGAATCTTTAGTGGTGTCTGAGTGTGTGTGTGTGTGTGTGTGTGTGTGTGTGTGTGTGTACCTTCCCTTTCTCCTCCTGTAGATAGCCTGGACTCTGCTCACAGCATCTGAGCAGCCTGGCAGGAAGCTGCGTGAGGTGCCAAGCCTGGGGATACAGGAAAGCAGAAGAGGTGTCAGTCTCAGACCACCAGAAGGAATGGGGATGTGGGAAAGGAGCAGGGGCTTCAGCTGTGACTAGCATCCACAACAGAAATAACCCTGAATTCAGGACAGGATGTTTGAAATGATCATTCTTACCTTGCAACTTACTAATTCCTGGTGGCAGGACACACAAAGGTGAGAGCAGCAGAAGGGAGCTGCTGGACACTGCAAGGCAGAGGTGCTGCCAGGGGCCATCCTGGACTCAGGCCAGCCATTTTGGGTGCATGGGGAGGACAGATAAGGGAGCTGACCAAAGACCTGGCTTCATGGTTCCTGCTTGAAGAGAACCTCATTTTTCTCAGCTGGATACATCAGCACTGAATGGTAAGGGAGCCCTTTCTCTGAATGAGTGGAGGTGTGAGAATCTCAGGCACTGCCCTGATCAGGGAGAAAGAAGACACTGCTGAGCCATTCTACCAGGACAGGGAAAGGCTAGAGCTCCTCGAAGCACAGTGTGGAGAAAAGCATGGGGCAGGGCTCCAGGAAAACTGAGTTGTGTCCTGGTTCTACAACTCACAAGTTATGTCACATTGGGTAAGTTTCTTCACTTGTCTGGACTTCTGTTCTCTTATCTCTAAAATACGGAGACAAATCACCTTTATGGTCCTTTCCAGCTTTAAATTCTATGCTCTTGCTTGCTACTGGGGTGATTCTGGCTGTGAGAAACGTGATTTTGGGGATCACTGGACCTCCTAGGCAGGGCCAAAGTCCTGAGGAAGAACCCTGTGATAATCCCTAAGAAAGGCTGTGCAGAGCACAGGACTCCCAGGGGAAGGCCAAGTGGTAGCCCCACCCCCTTAATCTGTGGGGATCATAGGGCTTCCTAGGGTCAGACCCTAGGAGGACCCAAGTGATGGCCCCTTAGAACAGCAGTAAGATCACAAGGCTCCCGAGACAGGGCCAGAAGACCCAAGTGATGTCCCCTTAAGAAGGCTGTGCAGACCACAGGGTTCCCCTGAGAGGAGCTTCTGCTGCTTATTGCTTCCCTTCCATGTGATTTGCCCGTTTTCACCCAAAGAACTCAGGACCAGAGTAGGCAGATGAAATGACTTATTATGTTCCTCAAGAGAGCTGGTGCAGTGCTTACTGGAACACTCACACTGATACAGCTGCAGGAGCAGGGGTAACCATTGCCTCCACTCCTGCTAGAGTTACGGTTAGTTTACAATCTTTATTTTTTACATAGTTTTCCTAGGTTATACAGTTTGTATAGGTAGGATAACAAGGATACAGAAGCAAAAGTGAAGTTAATTAGATTTTCCTTGTCTTAGTTTAGTATTAAACTACATTCTTTTACTTCCCCTACTTTCCCTCTTTAACATATGCAGATTATGCAAATCAGTAGGCCTGGATCCTTGACCAAGACCAGACCCTAGATAAGTTTGAACTGGTTCAAGCGGTTTGGCCTCTCTAATTCCCCAGACTGCCTTCTCAAAAAGCATGAGCATGCTTACAAGCCTCTGACCTCTCACCTGACCAACCTTGAGGCCTGGTTTCTGCTAAAGCTGGGGTGGGGGAGAGGGGGAAGTACACCTTTAGCTCTGTGGATACAAAACTCCTCCTCCCATTTCTTACATGGCCAAGTCTCTTCATCTGGATGGGCCTCAGTTTCCTCATCTGTAAAATTAGAGGGCTGGACTAGGGGACTTCCCAGATCCCTTCTTGTCTCTGACTTTCTGTGACTCGATTCCCTCTAATCGTCACCAGGCAGGATTAGTTTCTCTTTTCCCTCTGCCTGCCTTGTCCCTTCTGTCTGAGTAAATTTCTTTAGTCAGTCAAGAAGAGAGAGAGTGATTTCTTTCTTTCGTTTTCCCAAGTAGAAAAGTGATTGTTGTCACTTTTACTGTATCAGACATTTCTCTGTGCTTGAGTTTGATGACTGGCTTCTGGTGACTGTGTGTAAGGGGAAGAAGGAGCTGCTAAGGTGTGAAGAAAGCCTTTCCTTCCCTACCTTCACCTCTCTCTGCCCCTGCAGCCCAATAGTACCTTGGTCAGGTCCCCGAATATGACAGTAAATATTTGGAGTGAATGGGGGGAAAATATAAAAAGGTAAGTGTGAGTGACCAATCAGAAGAGACTACTCAAGGCTGCAGCATTTATATTCTAATAGATGATACCACTGTCCCCACATAGCCCCAAGGTTACTAGGGCTCACTGAGAGAATTAAATAAGATAGAGTGGGGATTCTGGGAGTGGCTCATGGTGTTTTGATGGTATTAAAAGAAAGAAGGAAAGGGAAGGGGAAAGGAATATACTAGGTAAGATAGGAGGAAGGATGGGAAAACTTGCTATCTCATATAAGCAGAGTGTGCATTAGAAATCCATACAAGCCAACTGTGGTGGCAGATGCCTGTAGTCTGTGCTACTGGAGAGGCTGAAGCTGATGGACCTCTTGAGTTCAGGAGTTCCAAGCTACTGGAGGGCTGAAGGTGATCTGGTGTCAGCACGAAGTCCCAGGGGAGACGGGGACCACCAAGCTGCTTTAGGAGGGTCAAACCAGCCCAAGTTGGAAATGAAGCAGGTCAAATCTTGTGTGCTGATCAGCATTGGTGAATGGCCATTGCACTTCCAGCCTAGGTGACATAGGGAGACCTGGTGTCCAAAAAAAATCAAACAACAAAAACAAAAAACAAAAAGCAAAAATACAATTCAGTACAAACAAGGAGGAAGGAGATGAGAGGAGTACATGAACTTCACCTGAACTGGTCAAAGAAAAGATGCATAAGCAGAGATTTTGTGCAGAAATGCATTCAACTCAAGAGAGAAATAAGAGAGAACAAGAAGAGAGAGAGAAGGGAATAAGTGGGTAAAAAGGATAAGTCATAAGCAAAACAAATGCTAACCTTGGGAAAAGGATCCTTAAGAGGGATTTCAAAGGAATGAAAGAAAATGTAAGAATTGAAAGAAAATGTAAGAATCTGTAATTGGGATCTGGATAAGAGGAAGGGAAGAGGAGCAGGGGAGAAAATACAGATTGTATCAAGCAAAGAACACAGACGCTAATAGTCTTATCACCTGATGCTAGAACTAGCTTTATATATAATGAAGATAAAATGGACTATCTAAATCATGTAAAATTTAAGTTTTTTGCACAAATAAAACCAATGTAGCTAAAATTAGGAGGAAAAGACTTAAGTAGGAAACAGTCTTTTCCCTGTTTCTCTGATAAAGGTTTCATTTCCAAAACACATAAGCAACTGATACATTTTTATAAGAACAAGAGCTACTCCCCAACTGACAAGAGTTCAAATGATATGAACAAGTAATTTTCAGAGGAAGAAATCTAAGCTGTCAACAACATATGAAGCAGGTGCTCCAAATCAGTGATATCAAACTCAAATAAAAACAGGGGCCACTAAACTGCACATAAGGATTCTTGCAGGCTGCATGCTGATTTAGAAAACCAAATATTAACATTATCTATGTTCTATTGTATTTTTATTTATGTTGTTAAATCTTTCCCCAATACATTTTAATCTGGTTCAGACTGCATGAGCTGCAGTCTGTGTTTAGTTTTTTTGCTCTGGGTCACTAATGATCAGAGAAATGCAATTTAAAGCAGCTCCAATTCCACCTTACGCCCATCAGATTGGTAAATAGGACTAAAAACAAAACAGAGTTGTGGGGGGGAAGGCGCACTAACGTGCTATAGTTGGAACTATGAGTTCAGGTCATGCCACTGTCCAATAAACTCCCATGGCTTTTGATTCCTTTCGGGGTCAAACATAAACCCCTCTGTTAGACTTTACAAGCCCTTCAGAACCCGACCTGCTCCAACCTCTCCAATTTCCTTAAACCTTCCTCCCCTCCATGTGCCCTACAATGATTTAATGACACTGGCACCCAGCTATTCCCAATGCACAACAAACCACATCCCAGCTCTCTTCATTTTCATTGGCTGCCCCCAAGGCTCTTCCTTTTTGTCTCTGCCCAGGGCTTCCTTTGAGGCTTAACAAATATCCTCCTGTCTGCAACACTCCATGCCCAGCCCTCCTTAATGTTAGCCCTTTCCCTCCGGGACTGACTCCCATTGACACAGGATACATCTTGTTCGTGCATGGCTATTTGCATGTTGTCTACCACACTGGAATACGAATTCCTGGAGGGTTTCTGTCTTTGTCTTTCTTTGTCTTTCCTGCACTTAATACAGTACCTAGAAAATAGTAGGTGCTTGATAAATACTTGTTGACTGACTGGTCCTTGAAGGGTATGGATAACTCGAAGGAGGGGACCTGAGTATGCTTCTGGGAATATACCCCCTTCTCTTATCTCCCAGTCTCCATGGGGCCTGGGCTGAGGCACCAGTCACTGGAGTTTGGAACCCAGCCGTGCACTTCATCGGTGACTTTATCACTATAGGTGGAGTCACTGAGTTTGGACTTTCTTCCCCCTGGGGAGCTCCAATCAGCCAATCAGGCAAGCAAGCCTTAATTGAGCACCTACTATGTGCCAGACAATAGGGAGAAAAAGACAGTCTTGACTCTCAAAACTCCCCTTCTATAAATCAATCAATTTGACCCATCAACAAGCATTTAAGACTTCCCATGGACTGGCAATGAAACTGTAAAGTCTGTTGGCTTTGGGGGATCTGAAGGTCCGATTCTCACCCACATATGGTAAGACTCTTGAGTCAAGGGTCTATAATGGATTTATCTTCGTACCCCCATTCTTTGAACGTTGTAGAAACTTCATTCTGTTAAAAAAAAGAATTATTATTGAGATATTTTCATATCACTTTCATTTCCTGATATGTCCATCCTCTCCCCCGTATAGGAAACCAGATCTTATAATAAAGAATAAAAAAGGAAGAGAAAAAAAAAACATTTCAGCAAAACTAACCAACACATCAAGCAAATTGGACACTGTAGGCAATGCTCCACAGCCACAGTCCCCCACCTCTTCCAAGAAGGTATGGAGGCTTAGGAGTCACTTCTGAGTGAGCGCCCATTAAAGCAACTGAATTGAAGAGTGAGAATGCATGGGATAGAGGTGGCTGGGTGGTGTAGTAGATAAAACTTGGAGTCCAGAAGACCTAAATTCAAATCTGGATGCAGATACTTGTTAGGAGTGTGACCCTGGGTGAGTCACTTTACCTGTGAATTCTTTAGTTTCCTCATCTGTAAAATTGGGATGATAATGGAACCTACTCTCCTGAGTTGTTGAGTTAGCATATATCTGCAAACCTTGCCACACAATAATACTACTTGCTATTATTGTTAAGAACACTGGCTCTGGAATCAAAGGACATGAGTTCAAATCTCTTGTCTGCTCTTACTATATATGTGATTTTAGGAAAAGTCACTTAACTTTCATTGGCCTCAGTTTCCTCAACTGTAAAATGAAGGAGTTAGACTGGATGACCCATCAGAGCCTTTCTTGCTTCAGACCCAAGATGCGGAGTAATTGTGTGACCTCAGGCAAATGACTTTATCTCTCTGAGCCTCAGTTTCCCCATCTTTTAAATATAGGAGATTCAGTAAGTCTGTGCCCAGGGTGGAGGGGAGACCAGGGGAAGACAGGAGTTGGGTCACAGATCCAGCCCCTTTTGAGCTCAGGGTCTGATAGGAGAACCCAGGCTCACCTTCAGGAAATAATGAGCAGAAAAAACTACCCAGAGTCTAATTTGAGGTTGTGGGCAGTGGCCATAGGCCTCCTTCAAACAGCCTCCCTCCTCTCCAAATGGCTGCTGCCTCCTGGATCCTCAACCCAGAGACTGTCTTTGGACCTTTTATCTCTATAAGATCTACTCTTGCCTTTTTGACACCCCCACCATAGCCCCTCATAGTCACACAGGTATATTCTCATAGAGTTAGAGCTGGAGCTGTACTCGGAAGCCAGGGAGACATTATCATCACCTTCACCAATTCTCACCCTCACCCTCACCATCATTACCTTCACCTTCCTCACTTTCACCATCTTCACTCTCATCTTCACCTTCCTCACCCTCACCATCCTCACCATTCTGAACTTCGCCTTCACCATCCTCACCATCACCATCCTCACCTTCACCTTCCTCACCCTCACCTTCCTCACCTTCACCATCACCATCCTCACCCTCACCATCTTCACCCTCACCATCACCATCCTCACCTTCACCTTCACCTTCCTCACCTTCATCACCATCCTTACCATCCTCACCCACACCATCACCATCCTCACCCACACCATCACCATCATTACCTTTATCTTCTTCACTTTCACCATCTTCACCCTTACCATCCTCACCCTCACCATACTCACCATCATCATCCTCACCTTCACCTTCCCCATCCTCACCCTCCCTATCATCGTCCTCACCTTCACCTTTCTCACCCTCACCATCATCATCCTCACCTTCACCATCTTTACCCTCACCATCCTCACCATTCTCAGTATGACCATCATTACCTTTCCATCCTCACCCTCACCATCCTCACCCTCACCTTCACCATCCTCACCCTCCCTATCATCGTCCTCACCTTCACCATCCTTCCCCTCACCATCACCATCCTCACCCTCACCATCACCATCCTCACCATTCTCAGTATGACCATCATTACCTTTCCACCTTCACCCTCACCTTCACCATCCTCACCCTCACCATCCTCACCATTCTGAACTTCACCTTCCTCACTCTCACCATCATCACCCTCACCTTTCTCACCCTCACCATCATGATCCTCACCATCACCATCACTGATATAACCAGCATTTATCTGGTACTTGAAGAAAGTGCTTTAGAAATATTGGTTCCTTTTATCCCCACAACAACCCTGGGAGGCAGGTGCCATTATTATTCTCATTTGAACAGATGAGGAAACTGAGGCAGTGTTTTAACAACCTGGCTAGCAGCTTCTGTGGGGGTGTAAGGTCCACCCACAGCCAGCACCCAGAAAGCTGCCAACAGCATGGGTTCTTCTGATCTGCTTAATTAAGGAAAGCAAGGTGAAGGGGTTGACAAGCTTACTTTTAATTCAGCATTTAAATCATTCAGTTAGTTCAGGGGAAAAAGCCAGCACCTTGAACTTCAAAACAAAATGCAAACAAATTACCAACATCAACAGACAGACCTTGTCTGATTCAAATCCCAACACAGAGTTGCCAGAGTTCAACAGAGTCTCAGCATCTGGGTTTACAAGCTGGAGGGCTCCTTAGCTACAGCTGCCCAGAGTCTCCTCACCAACACCATCTCCAGAGCCCCGCACAAATGGCTCTGTCCTCCCTTCTTATAGGGCTTCAGACATCATCAAACGTCATCTGAATGACCAGAGCTTAGGCTATGGTGATTGGTTCTTGAGTTGGCCCCTCCCCTTAGGACCCTGGGAGGTTCACATCCACATGGATTATGTTAACACCTAATGGGGTTTGGGCCTGGGGCTTAGCACCTAGTAAGGCTCACTAAATTACTCAAAGAAAACAAAGGCCATTTTGCTTATCAACACAGGCAGAGGCAGAGTGACTTTCCAAGGAACAGACACTAAGGGTCTGAGACTGAATTTGAATTCATGTCTTTCCTGACTCCAGGCCTGTGCCAACATGTAAACAACTAGGTAAACACCAGATATGTACAAGGTAGATGAGGAGCATTCTAGGAAAGGAAGGCACTCACAGGTGCGAGCAGGACTTCCAGGCCTTCTGGAGGAGGTGGCATTGGAGCTGAGTCTGGAAGGAGGCCAGGGAAACTGAGAAGCAAAGAGGAGGGGAAGAACAGCCCAAGAAGGAGAGACAAAGGCCCAGAGGGGAGAGATGAGAAGTTTCCTTCAAGCCCCTTCGAGTAGGCCAGTGTCACCGAAAAAGTTTGAGTGGAGAGGAAGGTGCAATAGAACCAGAAAGATGAGAAGGGGACAAGTTGTGAAGAGCTTTAGATGCCAAGTATCTAAGGGAACTGAGGCCAGCACCATCACCATCATCACCGTCATTATCATCATCAATGTCACTGCCATTGGTTCAGTGGTGGAAATTTTACAAAGCACTTTACAGACATTAGGTCAGTGTCTCTGGGAGGCAGCCACTTCCTTCCAGTCTTGTCATGCCCATTTTTCAGACACAGAAGCCAAGGCACAAAGAGGGACAGTGACTTGCTCATGGTCACACAGCTAGTCAGCATGGGAGGTGGGATTAAACTGAGGTCCCTCCTGACATGAAGGCTGAGGTCACTCTGTCCTCTTATCTCTCTATCTCTGTCTCTCTTTATCTCTGAGTCCTTGTCTGTTTCAGTCTTTGTCTCTATCTCTGTCTCTGTGTTTCTGTCTATCTCTATGTCTTTGTCTCTGTGTCTCTGTCCGTGTGTCTCTCACATGCACATGCTCGGGCGTGCACTCTCTCTAGAGCGCACACACACACACACACACACACACACACACACACACAGTCAGTGGCAGCACCTAGCCTCCTGGCTTATTCTACCCCTTGATGCTCCCTCCAGTAACAGCTTTCTCGTGTTCTGTCCTGCACAGGGTTCCTTTCTGCTTAGGTATCATGGGGTTTCAGTCATTGGCAGTCCAGATGAATCCCCTCGACTGCAGTACCATGAGGAATGACTTCTCCCAGACTGTCACCATTCTGTATTTGTCCATTCTCCAGGTCCTGGGGACTGTCCTCAATAACCTGGCCCTGTGGGTGTTCTGGTGCCATATGAGGAAGTGGACAGAGACCCGGGTGTACATGGCCAGCCTGGCTGGGGCAGACTGCTGCCTCCTGCTAAGCCTGCCCACAGTCCTGTACATGACAGTCAGGGACCACTCGGAGGACTTGCTGTGTATGGTGTCCCAGAGCATTTACCTGATCAACGGTTACATGAGCATGTATGTCATCACCGCCATCACTGTCTATCTCTACGTTGCCATCCAGTATGCTCTGTGGGCCAGGATGTGGTGCTCCTCCCTTCAGGCTGCAGGCACCTGTGCTCTCCTCTGGATGCTCATCATCTGCCTGGTTTCTTTACCTGCTGCCTGGAAGCTAGACAGCCAGAACTTCTGCTTTGGGAAGAGTCAGATTCGGGGCACATGGGCCATTGTTTTTTCTTCTTCATTCCTCTCGTGGTCCTCGTTTTCTGTTCCATGTGGGTACTCCAGAACCTGGTCAGGAAAAAGGCACAGGATAGGAGGCTGATCCACAAAGCTTTCTATGTGGTTTCAGTTAATCTGGTCATCTTTGTGGTCTGCTTCCTCCCCCAGCATGTGACTTTATTGGCCAAGCTCATGACTATATGGGGACCTCCTGCCCTGTTGTTCAACATGGGGTCACTTCTGTCAGGGTGACCTCCCACCTTGCCTATGCCAACTGCTGCTTAGATGCCATGGGATATTACTTTTGGCCCAGGAGTTCCAGGAAGAAGTAGGGTTGTTCTTAGGCATGCCTAGATTCCTCCAGAGTCAGACTCAAGGCAGCCCAGGCACTGACCACCCAGACCTCTGTGAACAAGGGAAAAGTGGAGATAGCCTCAGAGAGTTCCCAAGCATTACATTCTAGTTAAGGGGACCTGTGTGGTAGCTTGGCACACAAGGAAAAATTCTGAATTTTAGTGTAAAAGGCCCATCTCTGCTTACCACCTGACTCCCTAAGGGCAGGGCACTCAAGATGGAGCCCAGCTCAGTGAACCCAGGCCCTCCCTCAATGGGCTCTGCTGGGCCAGTGGGAACACCTTGGAGGCTGGTCCAAGATGTAAGGGTTGGAGTTCCAACCCACTTTAAGTGCTTAATCCCTTTTGGGGAGCTGCACAGACATTTGGAACTCGTCTAAGGTTATTCCATTTCTTTCAGAATTAGGTTGTTTGATCAAGTGTGGGGTGAATTCAGACATGACCTTGGGAGCAGGAGAAATCTAGGTTTGGCTTTGTTTCAGATGCCTCCTAGCTAGGTGACAGCTTCCTCATCAGGAAAATAGGGGGATGGAGCTTAAGAATCTCCAAGGTCCCTCCCAGCTGTGACACTCCAGGATTCTCTCATTCTGAATGCTTGCTCTCCCCAGGGTCTTTTAGGTAGAGCCTGTAGAGGGTAATGTTGAATCCAAAGGAAGAGGGCAGTGCACTACCATGGACAGTGCCCTGGATTTAAGCCGTCTTACCTGTGTGATGTTCTGCAAACTACCTGACTTATCTGAGACCAGGTTTCCTGATCTGTACAAGGAGAAGCGGCTGGACTGGATGACCTCTAAATCTATTATTCTATGAAGTGTTGATGTGGGGCAGGGGAGAGAAGGGAGAGGGGAAATCCTCCCTTCCTCTTTTCAGAATCACCGTTAATTGGGAAGCTTTATCTAACTGGGCTGGCCAAGTCATTGGACTTATATAAAAATAAGGACAATCGAAACTGAGATTTCCATGAAGACATCCCCTTGTCTTGTCCTCACAGTGGCCCTGGGAGGTAGGTGCTGTCTTTACCCCCATTTTACAGATGAAGAAGCTGAGGCCCATGGAGGCCAAATGACTTTCCCAGGGCCAATACAGCTAGGAAGTGTCAAAGGCCAGAGTCAAACCCAGGTTTTTCCCATTGCCAAGTCAGTTAAGTAAGGATAATTGAGATGCAGAATGTCAGATAGCACGCTCATGTTTGTCTATGTTCTGTCTGAATGGGAAATTCCTCCAACAGACCCTTTTGAAGGCATAAGGCAACTCAGGTCCAGAGGAGAAACCTCTTCAGTGGGCCTCGGAAGAACACAGGGATAGATGGATTGGAACTAGAATCGTTCATTGTATAGAGAACTTTCTGGTGAGGAAGCTCCCTCTGCAAAATCAGCCTTTTCTTCTATTTACAGTCTCAGAGGGATGCTTGGGCAGGAAGCTGGTGAGCGATGTGCCCAGCCAGTGTATGTCAGAGGCAGCCTAAAATTTCCTCACTGCATCCCTGCAAAACATAGGGTATTCCAAATGACAGTCTGACTTCACCCCATGCCAGAACAAGCAGCCTCATTGGGATTCCCAAAAAGAGATTAAGCAAGTACTTGGTCGATATTGGAAATACACCCTCACATCCTGGCCAAACCTCCAAGCTATCACCAATAGCCCAGGGAACCCATCAAGAGAAGGATGGGCTCATATGGGCTGGAGTGTATCCTGAAGGACCTGCCCTTAGAGGGTCAGATGCTCTCTTTGCCTCTACTCCACCTGGGCTCCTCTAGAGAAATCTCTAAAAACCAAGCCTATGGATCGCTCATGTCTAGAGTCTACCCAAAACTCCATTCTAGAAAAGGTACTCAGTGTACGAGATGGGCATCATTCTAGAACAGCCATTTATTTCCTCTACCCCCAAAACTATATAAGATGCGAAGGACTCACAAATCAAGTGCGAATAAATACAGGGAACATATAACATTATGCCCAGAAACTCAAGATCCTCTTTAGGACTACTAGAATAATATTTTGTATTTATCTTAGACCTAGGCTGTCTGAGGTTTAGGCTGCCTTCGCTGTCACTCAAGATCTTCTTTGGACTCATGGATCAATATTTTGTCTTTATCTTAGACCTAGGCTGTCTGAGGCTTGGGCTGTCTTAGCTGTGTGACATGCAGCTGATGTCTCTAGGCCTCAGTTTCCTCAAATGGAAAAGGAGAAGGGACTGGCTTGGATAACCTCCAAAGTCACCTTTTGAATTGTTTATCTGTCAGATTTATGGGTAAGGAAAGAATAAAGAAGATAGAGAGAGCATTACAAAATGTAAACGTGATCATTTTGATTATATAAATTGAAAGAATTTTGGCACAAACAAAGCCATGCAACTAAAATTAGAAGGAAAGCAGAAACTGGGGAAAATTTCAAAAATTATCTCTGATAAAGGCCTCATCTCTCAAATATATAGAGAACTGAGTAAAATTTATAAAAGTACAAGTCATTCCTCAATTGATAAATGATCAAAGGATATGAACAGACAATTTTTAGACAAAGAAATCAAAGCTATCTATACGAATATGAAAAATGCTCTAAATCACTATTGATCAGAGAAATGCAAATTAAAACAACTCTGAGGTACCATCTCATGCCTATCAGAATGGCTGATATGACCAAAAAGGAAAATGTTGGAGAGGATATGGGAAACTAGGACGTTAATGCACTGTTGGTAGAGTTGTGAACTGATCCAATCATTCTGGAGAGCAATTTGGAACTATGCCCAAAGGGCTATAAAACTGTGCATGTCCTTTGATCCAGCAACATCACTGTTAGGTCTAACCCAAAAACATCAAAAAAGGGGGGGGAAAGACCTATTTGTACAAAAATATTTATAGCAGCTCTTTTCATGGTGGCTAAGAATTGGAAATCCAAGTGATGCCCATCAACTGGGTGAATGGCTAAACAAGCTGTGGTATATGATTGTAACAGGATATTATTGTGCTATGAGAAACGACAAGCAGGATGATTTCAGAAAAAATATGGAAATACTTACATGAACTGATGCAAAGTGAAGTGAGCAGAACCAGGAGAACACTGTACACAGTAGCAGCAATATTGTTCGATGAAGAACTGTGAATGACTTAGCTCTTCTCAGCAATACAGTGATCCAAGACAATCCCTAAGGACTAATGAGGGAACATCCTATCCTCCTCCAGAGAAAGAACAGATATTGCCTGAATACAGACTGAAGCATGCCATTTTTCACTTTCTTTCTTTCTTTTCTTCTTTTATTTTAGTCTTCTTGTAAAAAAAATGACTAATATGGAAATGTTTTACATAATTGCAAAAGAAAAAAAATAAGTCTTCTTTTGGTTCTAAATCTATTGTCCTATGAAGTTTTGATGGGAGATTTTTAGGAATTGCTGGTAGAGCTATTTGGGGGCAAGAGGCTTAGTGGAGGTGGAGGGAAAGAGAGGGAATTCTCCCTCCCCTCTGATCTTCTGATCGGCCAGGACATGGATTACTTTAGTCCTTTAGGCAGAGGAGGATCCCAATGGTGATGGTCTTTGGAAATTGTGCTATTACAGAAATCTCTTCCCTTTGGTCAGTTGATGCCCAAATCCCAAATTCAGGAACTCAAATATACATCCATACATTAGCATGCTGGCTTTTCATATCATATGGCAGATCCAAGATGGCACCTTCTGCTTTTGGAGGAAGCCAGAGATCCATATCTCAGTGGTAATATTCTCTCTGCTGGCTTTTTTATTCCACCAGGAATCCTGGTCTTCTGTACATTCCAGATCGTGGGCAGCCTATTGAGGGTTCAGAGAAGGGAGATATCTGAGGTCAGACAGATCCACAAGAATGTGACCATGGTGTTGACCAGCCGGCTTGTGTTTGTCATTTGCTTCTTACCCTTGCATATAACAGTCCTGTTGAACTTCTTCCTGGGATCTACTGACAGACTCAGAAGGGTCTTCAAAATAGTCACCTTATTGCCCACACCAACTGTTCTTCTCTCACACGGCTATTCTGATGTGAGACAATGGCTGCAAAATGCTTGTAAAGAGTTGAGGGTAGCTGTTTCCTTTGGCTTGAAATCTAGGCTTCTGCCATCCTGTAGTAGGATGAGCCCTGAGTTCTAATCCCAGATTATCTGCTTAATGCTGTGTGACTTTTGGCAAATCACAGAACATCTCTGGGCCTCACTTTCCCCACTTGTAAATGAAGGGATTGAGCTAGTTGGCCTCTAAGGCTCCTTCTAGCTTTAAATCTAGAACCCAGTGATTCTGCCTGCATGACCCTGGGCAAGTCACTTAGCTGCCCTGCTCCTCAGTCTCCTCATTTTTGGCACTATGGCTAACATGGAAATACGTTTTGCCTGACTTCACATGTATAATTGATATATTGCTTGCCTTCTCAATGGGGATGGGAGGGGAGGGACGGAAGGGGGGGAGGGAATTCGAAACTCAAAATTTCAATAAACATATGTTAAAAATAATTCATTAGAAGTAAAAAACCCACAGTAGCTCTGGCGGAGGCAGAGAGGAGAGAAGAGGAAGTTGACTATAGCTTTGGGGCTGGGGGTAAGCATGATCACTACCTCCTGGGGAGACTCCCATGGAGGGACATAGCCCTGGGAGGGCGGCCCCCTGACCCCCAATGTGGGAAAGCCTTTCCAGAGATGCTGTGACTCGGTTCAGTTCAGTTCAATTCAGTTCAGTCCAGTCCAGTTCAGCATATGTACTGTGTCTATGAGCATGTGGTCTGAGAGGTAGGCGGGGGTATTGTGGATAGAAAGACAGAAACCCAGGAAGACTGGGCCTCCAGTCTGGCCCCCCCGCAACAGACACACATGGTGTGGGACCCTGGGCCAGACAATGAATAAATGGAGGCTGGAAAGCTGGGGAGAGCAGAGGAAGAATACCTGTGTTGGGACAAAGTGGCTGCATGGAAAGGGAGGGAAAGGAAGAGGAGGAGGGAAGGAAGAGGAGGAGGAGGGAAAGAGGAGGAGAGGGAGGAGAAGAGGGAAGTGAGGAGGAGGAGGGAAAGAGGAGGAGAGGGAGAGGGAGGAGGAGATAGACAGTGTGGAGAGTCATGAGTGAAGGGAGGCATCGAGGAGCTTCTCCTGGAATGGTTGTTGGGGCAGGCAGTCACAAATCAGGAGGGCAGAGGCTTTGTCCAGGCTTCTAAGGCAGCTGGTGAGGAGGAGAGAAGAGGGAAGAAGAGGAAGAGGAGATCACAATTCTATAATGTTCCATTACATTCAGGTACCACAATTTGGTCATTGATTCCTCAACCGATGCCACTTTGTTTCTAGTATTTTGCTGCAATAAATATATGTGTGTATGTAGGTATATGTATGTAGGTGTATATATATGCATATATATATATACGTTTGTGTGTGTATGAGCTTATGTGTATGTATGAGCTCAGTTGTAGCCTTCTTTGGTGGGGAGGAAGAGGGGGGATAAAGAACAAAGTAAAAAGAGCTTAGCAGAGAACAAAAGAAAACTCACAAGGAAGCAAAGAAAAGCTGGACAGCTCAGAACACAATGCATGGTATTTATTATATAGGCTTTCTGGAAATGGAAATTTATCGCCGTGTGCTTTGAATCCTCTCTTATGTTCTGCTGTGCACATGGCAATGCTTTTGTTCTTTTCTTATTTCCTATTTAAGTTTATAAGGTTTATTTTCTTTTTCTTACAATGCCTTTAAATTTTGGTATTTAAGTTTAAAATAAATTAATAAAAAATCTGAAAAAAAAAAAGACCTCAAAGGGGTCACAAAGAGTCGGACACAACTGAAGCGACCGAACAACAACATTTCCATAGTTCAACCCTTTTCTACTGCCCCCAGTTGCCAATGTCCTGGTCCCAGAAATCTCTATGCATTTACCTGGCCACCCCACCCCCTGCCCAAAGCAACCTTTGATTTTTTTTATCTTTATATCCCCAGCGCTTAGTGCAGCGCTGCAGCCAGTAGGACTCAATGTTTGTCAATTGACGGAATGAGTATGAGATGCAGTGTGGCGCAGTAGAGAGTGCTGGGGAAAGAGCTGCGTTCGAATTCCACCTTTGGGCACTTAGTGACTCTGGACCAGTCACATCACCCCTCTGAGGCTCATCTGCCTTGGCTGTGAAATGATGGGCTTAGATTCAATGGCCATGAAGGTCCTTTCCAAGGAGAGGATCCTCCGACTAGATGTTGTCCAAGGCCCTTCCATGTCTCAATACGGGATTCTGTGTATGTCTTGTAGACTTGTCTCTCCTGGGCTCCAGCCAGCTCCACATTTCCCACATTGATGTCCTGGCATCATCTCCAATTCACATTTAAAACCAGACTCAGCACTTCCCTTCCCAAACTCAAAGCTGGATGCCCCTTCTTAATTCCTTATTCCTGTCTGGGACACCATCACTACTCCATGATGCTAATGGTCAATGGCTGAGGAGGTTGATGTCAGTCAATAAACATTTATTAAATGCCTACTGTCTTCTAGGCACTGAGCTGGAGATATGAGTACAAAAAGACCTAGACAGTCCCTGCCCCCAAGGAGCTTATAATTTAAATGGGAAGGACAAAGCACTGAAGGAAGCTAGCTGAAGCGGGGAGAGGGACAGGGCAGAGAAGTACCAAAGGGGTGGGAATGGTGGCAACATCAGTCACCAAAGTCCAAGGGGAGACAATTGATGGTGGGGATGGGGGATGGTAATGATGTAGACAGTTAAAAGCTCTATTTTCCAAGTTCACACCACCCTATCTACATCTTGTCTACCCTCTATGCCTAAGCTCCTTCCCCGGATGTTCTGAACAAGCTTCAGCTGTGACCAGCTCCCAGCCACCTCCAGCATTCCCCACGTAGGAAATGACTGAATCTGAGCGGCAGTGGAAGAGCTCCCTCCACATCCACAGGAGAAAAATTCAAAGACCACCCCATCTCTGCTCTCCTCCACACAACCGATGTTCCTACTGTTCTGGTCTATTCACGGAATCAGGAAGATGCCACACCCACATTCATCCTGCTTAATTGTTCTCAGCCTCAGTTTCCTCAGCTGTAAGAATGGGTACAAAAATACCTGCAAATCAAATGAACTCACTAGGGAATCACAGCCACAAAGCGCAGTAGAAATGCCAGTTATCTTCCTCTTCCTCCTCTTCATAACTTACTCATGGCACCCTACCCTTTGTCCACAGTGTCCTCCTTCTTCATGGCCATTTGTCCAAATCCTGCCCAGCCTAAGCCTCCTGTTCCACAAGAAGTCTCCATCCACTGCCCCAGTCCACGGTGACCTCTAACCTTTTCTGAATTCCTATGGTGGAAATCCCTTGTGGAAAGAGCACTGGGTCAGAAGGAACCAGCCCCAAGCCTCGTCCTGCCATTTATTAGCTATATGACTCCTCCCCCCCGGGTCTCAATTTCCTCATTTGTCCAGCTATTGATTTTGTGATAGACCCAGGAACCCATCATGTGTGTGGTTGTTTTTGGACCTAAACTAATGGTTTCATCCCTGGTACGGGGATCTCCCAGATGAGGAAACTTCCTCTAACAAAGCACATAGTCACCCACTCTGTAACTCAGAGTCTCTGATTGTTGCCCAGGGTCATAAAGGAGGAACTTGAGCCCATGTCTTCCTGGCTTTATGGGTTCTGGATTGTGGATGATGCTCTCACACGTTCCCAGTCACCAATGGAATGAAGCAAGGCTGGGGGCTCACTCCCATGCTTTTCAGCATGATGCTTTCAGCTATATTGTCGGATGCTTTTGAAGAGGACAAAAACAACATCAAGGTCAGCTACTGCACTGACAGTAAATTATTGAACTTGAAAAGACTACAAGCCAAGACTAAAGTAGGGGGAGAGTTGGTGCATGACTTTTTGTTTGTAGATGATTGTGTGCTCAATGCAGCCTCTGAGGCTGAGATGTAAGAATATAGCTCAGTTCTCTGCTACTTGTGGTCATTTTGGCCTGACAATTAACACCAAGAAAACAGAGGTTCTCCACCAGCCAGCATCATACCACAAATGGAGAGATTTTGAATGCTGTGGATAAGCTCCCTTATCTTGATAAGAAGGGTGTAAGACAACTTAACACCTTTTTTTGCCTTTCTGCCATCTTTACCTTTTGACTCAGATAGCTGTGGCTCCCAGAAAATGGGAGAGCCAGCTATCCCCAACCACCATAGGGGTCCACAGATTTTAGGAGCTGTGAGATTGACAAGGGACCTGGACTTCACCTTGAGTGGGTCAGAAAAGGGACTTGGTAGAATTCCTTTGCAGTCAGGGCTGCCCTCATCAGTTCGTCATGTCCTCTAGCTTCTTTTATCTCTATTTTCTTGATTGCCCTATGGGTACAGGGCACAGGTTGGATCAGCCTGTGGCAGCAGGATGCAGCAGTTTCTGAACTTCCGATCTGCAGTCACCAGGACCTAGTTATCTAGGCCATGAAAGTCCCCAACCATATTTGCCCTCCTTTAACACATCACTACCTATGACCCATTAACCACTCCATGGCTTGGTTGATTGTTAGGGTCTTGACCAGCAAGTTGCCCTATCTCAGTAAGTAATAATGAGGCGGGAGCAATGATGGTTATAACTCTGATTTATTGGCAGACATTATCCAGTTTTATAGGGTTTTGCACTACATAAGCAGAAGCAGGTGTTCAAGGGGTAAGGGGATGAGAGCATGGGAAGATCGATATCTGGTGGGAAGAATCTGGATTATTGTAAACTATGTTGCCTGCAAGCATATGGGAAAACTAGGGCTGTGATAAGGTGGTTTCCATAGGAGTATGGGAACAGAATGGGGGGTGGTATCCTACAGTATCTATGGAGGCATGGGAAGGCTCAGGCATGTAGCCAGCTGATATCAGAGCTGTATGAGCTATGTGAGGCATGGAGCAGGATACCCTTGTAAAGTATCAAAGAAGTTCCCATTAATTAAAGCATGTTTGTGTTGGGCACTGGTTGAAGAGCATTAGGTAGTGGCCAGCTGTGTTCCTCCTATTGGGCTTGTGAGTCCTTGGTGGATGGACTCGGCCTGCATGAGAAAGGATGGCTATCAGAGCAGGAGGGGGGTGCTGTTAGGGGGGCTGCTAGGGACAGAAGTCTTTCCTCCAGGCGCCTACCGTTCCAACTCCTACTAGGCCTGTCTGGTATTACCCAGGAAACGGGCCAAGCGCTAGGGTCTGAGCAGCCCCGGGGTCGGCACTAACTCCCTACAGTCGATGTCAGCCATTCCCTTGGAAACTGTGGCCATCATCTGCTGTGTGGGGATGGGGGAGACTTATATCTCACCATCTCTATGGTCTCCTATTTTCAAGTCTGTCAGCGCAGTGCTATTGGGTGAGAAGAGTGTTTAGTTGCTCACAAAAAGTCAGGCTCAGTGCCCCCACCAGAGTATTGGAGGCTAGCCTGGTGAAAAGAGGTCAGATTTGGTGCTTTACTTTGATTTCTGCCCTTCTTCTGGGAAGGCTCTTCTTTCTCTTACGGGGTATCTATGGAAACAGAGGTCATGGGAGCTGGCTCATTGTTTCACCCCACCACCTAATCTCAGGGCATTAAACAGGCTCATTTTTTTTCATTGTAGCTCCTGTGTCTTCAGAAAGACAAAAGGCTACCTCAGGTGCATTTGAGTCTTTCCAGGTCTGGTGGACGCTGATGGTTGAATGGCCCATGAGACGGCAGAGGATGAGCCTGACAGCCCTTTTGTCTGCATGTCACTGTGGCTCAGTCAGCAAATGTGTGAAGCCCAAGATCAGGCAGAGTATAAGCTGCTTAGGGGTGAAAAGCACAGGCTCTTCTATGCCTAGAATATTCTCCCTCCCAACCCCTGACTATTAAAAACATAACTTCCTTTAGGACTTTCCTCAAACATCACTTCCTCCAGGAGGTTGCTCTGCTCCTACCCTTGGCTCTGGGTTCCCTGCTTTCAGGCTGGGATTCTTAGCTTTTGTGTGGATTCCTTAGGCAGTCTGGTGAAGGTTATGAGCCTCCTTCTCAGAAAAATGTGTTTGAGTGGATAAAATATAATACAGAGAATTGTGAAGGAAAACAATTATACTGAAATACAGTTATTACATATACATGTATTTGTATATATAATGCATATATATAGTCAGTCAGTTAATAGGATTTATTAAATACCTACTACATGCCAGGCTCTGGGCTAAGCACTGGGGATACAAAGAAAGACCAAATACAGTCCCTGCCCTCAAGAAGCTCACAATCTCAAGTATGACAACATGCAAATAACTGTATAAACAAGCTACAATTGAAGAGAAAGCTCCCAAATGAAAAGGGATCCTGGAAGGCTTCTCGTAGAAGAGGGGCTTTAGATGAGACTTGAAGGGAAGTCAGGAGGCAGGTAAGGTCACAGCCCTAGGGTAAGCACCCTTCTCTAAGGCTACCTTTGATTTATTCTGTATTTATCTCATAGGTTCTGATTCTTTATAAGTTGTCTCCCCTATTAGATTGGGGGCTCCTTGAGTAGGGGCTGTTGTTTTTTTCTTTGTTTCCCCGGAGGTTAAAGGCACATAGCAAGCACTTAATAAATTTATTGCTGATTGGCAGATGGTTGGATTTGCTGGCTGTGTGACCCTGGCAAGGCACTTGACTTTTTAATTCCCCTGGGTATCTCTCCAGACCATCAAATGCTGATCTTTGTTAATAGAAGGACTTTCCTCCTTACATCCTTACATCTTCATCACCATCACAGATGCAGACCCAATCCCCTCTACATCTCCCTTCCCCATTAGAATAACACAATGTACTAGGAACTGGGAATGCTACCATAAAATGAAAAATAGTTCCTGCCCTCCAGAAATTTACATTCTACTGGGAGGAAATATTTACACAGCAAGTACATTTACACAAACAAAATAAGTATAATGTTACTAAAAAAACACAAAATTACTAAATACAGTGTCACTGGGACAGGGGAGGATCATTAATAATCAGAAGAACTAGAAAAATCATGATGTGCTAGAGGGCTTTCAGGGGAAGGACGCACACTCGCCAATACAGGTGTCCTGGGACAAAGCCCCCTCTGTCACCGTTACTTATGACTGTTTAATAAGATGCCTTTCTCCCTCATAATCCAACCAGCACTGGACTTGTAAAAGTCATTTTTAATACTCTGCTAATCTGGCAGGTAGAACAGGGGAATCTTAAAATTTCTTTTTTTAAAAAAAATATTCTATTTTTCCCTGTTATCTGAAAAACAATTTTTACCATTTGCTTTTTAAAATTTTGAGTTCCAAATTCTTTCCCTCTCTCTTTCCCTCCTTAAGCAGGCAAGCAATTTGACATAAGTTATGTCTGGACCTCAATATACTCTCACCCCAGGGAGACAGACCTTTCCTCCAAATCTTCTAAGTTGTCTTGTGCTGGAAAATCATTTCACCCCAACCTGTTGGTTCTGCCACTCCAGAGCTCATTTTGAGGCATTATTTTAAAGTTGTTTGGAGGGGAACTGGGGAGAGCTCAGACCAGCCCCTGCCTTTATTCTTCCATATTGATTCCATCCCTGCAGAATCAATCTTAGAGTTTCAACTCACATTTGCTGGCTATTTCCAATTCACTGTTGGGCACTGAAGAGGAGAAAGGTCTTATTGTAGTAGGCGACACTTGATTGATGTTTTAAAAAAGGTAGGGATTCCAAGGGGAGGAGGTGAGAGTGTAAATAGTGTGGGACCCTTGGGTCAATGGCTTTTGACATACTTTAAATAGTTTAAATTTTTATGTTATATAATATTTTCCCAAACCTATTTGCAGCTCCACCAGCAGTGTGGAGTGCACTCAGGAGTTCTGGTGCCTATAGAGCATAATAGGAGGATGAGGGGGAAGATCTTGAGGCATCAGGTACTATAAGGGGGGATTAGAAACATCAGGGGAGGATATGCCACCTTGGCAAGAAGCAGGCTGGTGGCACGTTAAAGTGGGGGTCACCTAGAACAAATCAGTGCCTTATGGAGTTACCCCATTTGGCACTGACCCAGCCTTCACTTTCACTGTATCATGGATGGCTTCATGTCAGCTGCCATCACATTGGGGAGTCATTCTATCTCCAGTGCCTAGCACACAGTAGGAGCTTAATAAAGATTTGTCTAGTTGAATTGAATTGGCCTGTCTGTGGGTGCCAGTGAATATCAGTTTCCACTTATTTCTATTTCCGTCTCCCCATATCCTCATGCAGTGTAAGGAGGGCCAGGATGCATAGGTGCCTAGGATGATGTGTCCCATGTAGAGAAGCTGAGGGGATCACTGCTGGGAGAATTCTTTTTTTCATTTTTTTATCATTTTTATTTAATATTTTAATTTTCAACACTGATTTCCACAACATTTTGAGTTACAAATTTTCTCCCCATTTCTACCCTCCCCCCCATTCCAAGATGGCATATATTCTGATTGCCTCATTCCCCAGTCAGCCCTCCCTTCTGTCTGTCACCTCACTCCCCCCCATCCCCTTTCCCCTTACTTTCTTGTAGGGCAGGATAGATTTCTATGCCCATTCCCTATATATCTTGTTTCCCAGCTGCATGCAAAAACAACTTTTTTTGAGTATCTGCTTTCACAACTTTGAGTTCCAAATTCTCTCCACTCTTCCCTTCCAACACATGCTCCCTAGGAAGGCAAGCAATTCAACATCGGTCACACGTATCATTATGTAAAACACTTCCACAATACTCATGTTGTGAAAGGCTAACTATATTTCCTTCCATCCTATCCTGTCCCTTTATTCAATCTTCTCCCTTGACCCTGTCCCTTTACAAAAGTGTTTGCTTTTGATTACCTCCTCCCCCTTCTGCCCTCCCTTCTATCATCCCCCCTTTTTTAATCCCCTTCCCCTTACTTTCCTGTGGAGTAAGATACTCAATTGAGTGTGTATGTTTTTCCCTCCTCAAGTCAAATCCGATGAGAGCAAGATTTACTCTTTCCCCCTCCTCTGCCCCCTCTTCCCTTCCAACAGAACTGCTTTTTCTTGTCACTTTTATGTGAGATAATTTACCCCATTCTATCTCTCCCTTTCCCAATATATATCTCTCACCCCTTAATTTGATTTTATTTTTTTAGGTATCATCCCTTCATATTCAACTCACCCTGTGCCCTTTGTCTATATATATGTATATTCCCTTCAACTACCCTAGTATTGAGAAAGGTCTCATGAATTACACACATCATCTTGCCATGTAGGAATGTAAACAAAATAGTTCAACTTTAGTAAGTCCCTTATGAATTCTCTTTGTTGTTTACCTTTTCATGCTTCTCTTGATTCTTGTATTTGAAAGTTAAATTTTCTATTCAGCTCTGATCTTTTCATTGAGAAAGCTTGAAAGTCCTCTATTTCCCATATTTTGCCTTGGAGCATTATACTCAGTTTTGCTGGGTAGGTGATTCTTGGTTTTAATCCTAGCTCCATTGACTTCCAGAATATCATATTCCAAGCCCTTTGATCCCTTAATGTAGAAGCTGCTAGATCTTGTGTTATCCTGATTGTGTTTCCACAATATTCAAATTGTTTCTTTCTGGCTGTTTGTGGTATTTTCTCCTTGACCTGGGAACTCTGGAATTTGGCAACAATATTCCTAGGAGTTTTCTTTTTGGGATCTTTTTCAAGAGGCAATGGGAGGATTCTTTCAATTTCTATTTTACCCTCTGGTTCTAGAATAGCAGGCATTTTTCCTTGATAATTTCTTGAAAGATGATGTCTAGCCTCTTTTTTTATCATGGCTTTCAGGTACTCCAATAATTTTTAAATTATCTCTCCTGGATCTATTCTCCAGGTCAGTAGTTTTTCCAATGAGATATTTCACATTGTCTTCCATTTTTTCATTCCTTTGGTTCTGTTTTATAATGTCTTGATTTCTCATAAAGTCACAAGCCTCCACTTGCTCCAATCTAATTTTTAGGGTGGTATTTTCTTCAGTGGTCTTTTGGACCTCCTTTTCCATTTGGCTAATTCTGCCTTTTAAGGCATTCTTCTCCTCATTGGCTTTTTGGAGCTCTTTTGACATTTGGGTTAGTCTGTTCTCTAAAGTGTAATTTTCTTCAGTATTTTTTGGGTCTCCTTTAAGCAAGTCATTGACTTGTTTTTCATGGTTTTCTTGCATCACTCTCATTTCTCTCCCCAGTTTTTCCTCTACTTCTCTTACTTGCTTTTCCAAATCCTTTTTGAGCTATTCCATGGCCTGAGCCCAATTCATATCTTTCTTGGGGGCTTTTGATGTAGGCTCTTTGACTTTGTTGACTTCTTCTGGCTGCATGATTTGATCTTCTTTGTCACCAAAAAAAGGAATCTAGTGTTTGAGTTTGAGTCTGAGTTCATTTTTGCTGCCTGTTCATGTTCCCAGCCCATTACTTGACCCTTGAGCTTTTTGTCAGGATATGACAGAGTAAAGAGTACTTTGTCCCAAGCTTTAGGGTCCAAGCACTGCTGTTTTCAGAGCTACTTCTACTCCACCCCAGGCTCTGTCCCAGCAGCACTCCTCCTCCCCCAAGAACCACTAACCAGGACTGCACTCCAGCTCCAAGCAGGGCATAGCAAGAGAATCTGCCTTTGTGCCCACAAAGCACTCCTTGCACTCCTGCTCTGATCTGCTGCTTGATTCCTCCCACCATATGAGCCAGGGACTCGGGAAGCAGCTGATGCTGGTGCTCTGGAAGCAGCCTCAAGAGCTTTCACTGCTGCACCACCTCCGCCACCCCCAGGGATGGGGTTGGACTGCTCTAACCTGGATCCTGCAGTTTCCCACTAACCTGCTCTTTGGTATTTGTGGGTTGAGAAGTCTGGTAACTGCCACAGCTCAATGATTCATGGCCCTAAGGCCTGTTCCAGCTGGCTGACTCCAGGTCTGGTCTGTCCTGGCGCAGCCCATGCTGGACTGCACTCTGCTCCCAGCACTGTGCAATAGACCCTTCCCGGTGACCATCCAGGTTCTCTTGGGCTCGAGACCTGTTTCCCTCTGCTATTTTGTGGGTTCTGCAGCTCCAGAATTTGTTCAGAGCCATTTTTACAGGTGTTTGGAGGGATTTGGGGCAGAGCTTAAGCAAGTCCCTGCTTTCCAGCAGCCATCTTGGCTTCCTGGGAGAATTCTGATAAAGTGGAATGGAGGCTCCTTAGAGAGACTGGTTCTGTGCAGCTGATCATGTGGTGCCTGGGAGTCCCCCAGCTTGGTCGTGGAGGTGATCAGAAGGTCTCAGCTGGCTTCCACCATCGCCTTCAGGTGCCCTCCATGGGTAAGGTTCCTTTTCTCACAGCACCTGGTGACAGACAAAGCCATGAGACCTTGTGACCCATGAAAGAGCCTCAATCCTCAGTCCCTGATGCTTGTTCTTTTCCATTTTTAGGTGAAGCCAACGGGCTCCTCCAGCCTTTGAGTTTGACTACATGCTGCCCTTTCACTGGGCATACAGTAGGTGCTTCATAAATGCTTGTTAGATTAGAAAGGATAATAGAAGGTAGTAATTCAGATGGATAGTTGTGGGGGTGGGGAGAATACACTGGGACCCACTGAATGTGAAAAGACCCAGAAGAAGGAAGGCCTTCAACAGACTGGGGAGGCTTTCCAGAAGGACAAGGACAAGAGAGGCACAGGATGAGACATCACAGAGGGGTCGCAATGTGCACCTGTGGAGAGACTGCCCCCACCTTTGGGGTTGTGGATCCAGTGAATTGTAAGGGCATGATGAGGCCACAAAGGAAAGAACCAGATAAAAGATAATTGGTGGAGGAAGAGAATCCTCTTCCAGGTCCCAGGCAAGGTCAGGGCTGGGTCTCCACTCTTGGTCTGGTCACCTTAAAAAAAATGTGAGCTTTTGCTATGTGCTCAGTCCTGGGTCCTACAAGATTCTGTGGGGGAACAGGGGAAGCAAAGCAATAGCCACTGTCCTCAGCTAGGAAGAAACTAATCCCTCATTTCTTCAGGCCTTTGAATGTGGGGAGCCCTGGGCTTCTGTTTGGACAGATTCTGGGTCCTTCTGTCATGTAGACTAGTCTGAAAGAGGACTTGGCATTTGGACAGATAATGAGAATACAAATGACCCAAGACTGGCACAGGAGAGAGGGGAATGGACAAAGTCAGGTATGATTGGAACCCAGCTCCTCAGACTCAGTCAGGGGCACCACACTGACTCAGGAGCCCAGGGTGGAGGTTCTCCTCTACATCGCCCCGGCTCTTCTCCTCCAGAAGTCAGCCAGTCTTCACTGACTTCTCTTGGGCCAAGGCTGCCATGAAGTCCTCTGCTGCCCTCAGGTGGTGATGTCATGGTTGTTCTGGATACCCACAATTCCTGTCCAGCCTCATCATTTTACAAACAGGGAAACTGAGGCCTATCCCATTCCAGTTTGTTTCATTCCTACAAGATTAACAGCAGCACATGCAATCATCTACAACAGCAAGCATTTCTTAGATGTGTTTATGTGGTTTTGCTCTGCACCAGGGATGGAAAGGATGTGACCCAGACCTCATGGCCTTGCTTTTGTTTTTGTTGTGTTCCTCATCCTTTGTTCTCGAAGAGTACCATGGACAGCAGGAGCGGGACATCTCGACTTGCCTGGGAGTTGGATTTGAGTGAGCCACAAAGTCCTCAGCCTTGTTCTCTCTTCCAGAGCCATCGGTTGGGTTTAGGACTTTATATATAAAATTGCTTTGATATTATAAAGAAGTGGCATGTCATAATTGAAGTGTGGTTCTTCAATTTGATGTTCATATGGCTCTATTGTCAATGTGCCTAGAATCATGAGGCCTGAGCTGGTTTTCACCACATAACCTCATTACTGGGGAAAAGCAAATTTAGGAGAGAGCACTGAATGTACTGAGATCTGTTTTACAGCTGGGACTCTGCAGGTGCCTTGGAGGCAGAGAAGCAAACCCACTGGAAAGAGACCTCTCCAGGGCTGCCTGAGAAGGAGCACAATTCTGGAATGTCCAGGGGAAGATGTTCCCAGAGACCAGACAACTTCATGGGATATCTGGAACTCAAGGTGAAACGTGCCCATTAACTGGACATTGGGAGTAGGTTACAAGGGGACTGCTGTTACTGGATATTGACGATCATTCTTGTATTGCTTTTGTCTTTTGTTTCCTGGTATTTATGTTTACTGAATTTTCTTGGTGACTTGGCTGATATGTACACCTCCCCTCTAAAATTGTTACATGGCGTGCCCTCTAAGTGGTTTGAGTGTGTTACAGCTACATATAGGGCCTATTTACCAAAGCTTGTCTCCTTGGGGGATACATGAGATTGTGACTAAGTTTATTCAATTTTATGACATTGATGGAAACATGGATTATGGTCTGTGACACCTGTTTCCTATTGTGAGTTTAAGTCCCCTCATTCATAGGTGCTAATTTGGCCCAAACAGCAGCAGAGATTAGGATGATGATGTTGGGGATACAGGGACACTATGAGATTGAACGTGGTGCCAAACCAGATTATGTTTGGTTTTGTTGTTCAGTCATTTCCGTCTCTATGGTTAGCACCAAGTAGGGGAGTTGCTGAGACTTGCTTATCCACCAGTGTTGGGAGGAGGCTTTCATGGGGAAGGAGATACCAAGTTGATAGCTTTCTACATCACCTGCTCTTTGTCACCCACCCCTCCCTGCAAGTTGTCATGTTCTTGCTACCTGAGGAGGAATGGTATGCAAGGGCTGAGCCTCTTCTGCGCAGGTGGACCTGTCTGGATTGTCTTAGAGTTACCTGTAAAAGCTGGCCCCACCTTGAAGCCATGGCTGATATTCAGTGATGGCTGTCCTGTCAATGGACGGCTACCCAGATGTACTTATAATAAAATCCTTTCAATTCTCTTTGGCCTGAGTTTTGCCTCATTAATCAGGGTGAAAACCCAAAGGAGAATTTTCCTTTCAACATAGTGGCAACATTTCCCAGCTTTTGTTCAATCGGCCGGGTCGGGTCTCCAAAGGGCAGTTCCTACTACTCTCAGACAACATGGCAAAGCCAATTAATATAAAACCTTCTCATAAGAACCTGGTTCACTCCTTCGCACGAGTGCACACAGCCCCAATGGGAGGAGGAGGCTTCAGTTTAGGCCGTAATTGTAGTGAGGTGCATGTGTGAGAAATGGGTGACAGGGTTTAACACACATCACCTGTTCTGGAAATCCCTCTCAGTGAAGACCTCATGCAGAATCCGTGTTGTTGTTTGTTGGTCCTTTTTTCTGGAAGAGGACTGATGACATCATGAGGGTGGCATCTTGACCTGCTCGTGAGCTGGATTTGAGTGAGGCAGAGCTGCGCAAAGTCGTCCGCCTCACTGTCTCTGCCAGAGGTCCATGGAACTTGCAGTCTGGCTGGGGAGGATGTCACAGGCACACATGAAATAAATAATAATGCAAAGTGGCCCATGCCTGAGTCCAAATAAGGGGTGGGGGGAGCTGGAAGAGATCCTTTCTAAAGCTCTTTCCAGCCCCTAATCCTATGAATCTAAGGGCTGTTTGTATCACTGAGATCTGGGACAGTCAGAGAAGGCTTCCTGAAGGAGGTGGGCTTAGAGCTGGGTTTTGAAGAAAGAACTGGAGAGACTTAGACCAAGAAAGGCCTATCAGGCAGGAATCCTAGTATGAGAAGCAGTCCAGAGGCAGGAATAATAATACATTTCTATAGCATGTTGTAGCCTCATGAAGCCTCTCCTGATCTCCTCCCTCCAGATGTCAGCCCACCCTCCCAATTCTTCAAATTTATTTTGCATAGATCTTGTACATTCATATATATACATATATGTATGTGTGTGTGAGTGTGTGTGTATGGTATCTTCCTTGACAGAGTATAAGCTCCTGGAAGGCAGGGACTTTTTATCTTTGTCTTTGTATCCCCAGAAACCAATACGATGCTGACACATAGTAGGTGCTTAATAAATGCTCAGTTAATTGCCTTCCTTCTCAATAGATAGTAGTGGCAAAGAGACAAACTTAGACCTAACAGCAAAATACCAGAAAATAGAAAAAAAAAAAACCCTAACAACGGGAGCTGTCCAACAGTGGAGGGGGCTCCCTGAGGAGAATGACAGTCATGGTAGTAATGATGGCTAACGTTTATAGAGCACCTACTATGCACCATGTAAATGTGCCCGTCCCTTTACCAATGTAATGCGCTGAGCCCTTTGCAAAAATGATCTCATTTGATCTTTACAACAACCTGTGAAGTTGCTGCTATTATCATCCTCATTTTACAGTTGAGGAAACTGAGGCAGACTGTCACTAAGGAGGTCATGGGATGACAGAGTCTCAGACCTAGAGCTGGAAGGGACCTCAGAGGCATCTCACTCTCCTCATCTGTCTCCCTTTTTTCTCATCGCTCCCTCTCTTTTCTTATCTCTCTTTCTCTCTCTTTTCTCATCTCTCTTCCTCTCTTTTCTTATCTCTTTCTCTTTTCTCATCTTTCTCTTCTCATCTTTCTCTCTTCTCATCTCCCTTTCTCTCTTTCCTCATCTCTCTTCCTCTCTTTTCTTATTTCTTTCTCTTTTCTCATCTCTCTTTTTCTTTCTTTCCTCATCTCTCTTTCTCTATCTTTTCTCATCTCTCTCTCTCTCTCCCCCTTCCCATCTCTATCTTTTTCTCCTTTCCTACCTCTCCTTACTAAACTAGCTTTTTGCTCAAGGCAGACACAGTTCTAGGAACACATTTGCCACCAGAGGGCAGAATAAGCCACTGTTTAGAGAGCAAGGCTGAATCGATGTAAAGTCTTCCAGTTAATGCAGAGACCATCCAATCCAAGCTCCCAGTTGACTTGGAAATCCCTTCCAAAGCTCACCTGGTGGGGAGGTCGTCCACATTCTATTCGAATACTTTTAGCCACACCACCTTACAGGAGAGGTCATCTTGTTGCTGGACAATGCTATTTCAATTCACATTAATATCAATAAGGGACACTGGGCTGAAATCCGGGACACAAAACCTCAGACTCTTATAGCTGCGTGACCCTCGGCCCCTCATCTGTATAGTGGGGATAATAACAGCACCTACCTCCCAGGATTGTTGTGAAGATCAAATGAGATGATAATTATAAAGCCTTAGCACTGTGCCAGGCATATAGCAAGTACTACATATAATCCTATAAGCCACATACTTAGTTTATATGTAATATTTAATAATATACAAACCATATGCTTGTTAGCTATTAAAATCATCCAGGGCAGCTAGGTGGGTGTGTCAATATATATGATCATTGTCAACATGCCTATGTGGTTCTGTATCACAAAGTTTACAAGCCTCTCCACATAGAAGGTAGAAGAAGTAAACCATTGATTCAGACACCAGAGGACCAGATCCCATAACCAATACGCCAAATCCATCACAGCAGCAAAGAATTCAATACCCAACATCACAGCATGGAGCTTTGCCATCCCCAAACCATCTGCCCCCTGCTGGGGCCTTCCCACAAAGAAGCTCACTCACAGCCACCACATGTCTGCTCTCTCTCCCTCAGCTCTAACTGCTGTAACTGCTCTCTCACATTTCCTATGACATAACTTCCTTTTCCTCTCATCAAGGTCCTCCTACCACATGTGACTTGGGCTTCTTGTATAAGCAGGTCACATGGCCTATTAATGGGTAGGAAAGATCTTCGAATCTAAATTGCTACTACAGTGGAGTAGTGGATAGCATGTGGGACCTGGAGTCAAGAAGAATCCTCTTCCTAAGTTCAAATCTGGCCTCAGACACTTACTAGCTGTGTGACCTTGGGAAAGTCACTTAACCCTGTTGGCCTCAGTTTCCTCACCTGTAGAATGAGCTGGAGAAGAAAATGGCAAACCACTCTGGTATCTTTGCCAAGAAAATCCCAAATAGGGGTCAAAAAATCAGACACAACTGAAAGATGACTGAACGACAACAACAAAAATTGTCATTACTATTATTGCGATATTTAATTATAACAGTTTACTGAGGAATGTTCCTAATGTGCCTTGGTTTCCTCATCTGTAAAGTGAGGCCTCTAAAGTCCCTTCTGTCTTTCAATCTATCCTCCTAGACTGGTCTCCTTCCTCTAGGTATAATGTGTTTTCCACTAAACCAAGCTATCAATATAGTGGTAGGGAGAGTAAATCTTATGGTCCCATTTTCTGGATGAGGAAATGGAGGTGCAGAGAACTTTTGTGATTTGCCCAAGATCACTCGGCCATTAAGAAAAGAAGCATGACATATATAACCAACATCAAATCACTTACTGTCTTAGTGAAGGGAGGAGGGGAAGGGGGAAGGGAGGGAGAAAATTTGGAACTCAAAAATTTTAAATTAATTAAATTAATTTGTCTTTATGTATAATTAGAAAAATACTATTAAAAATAGAGATGGAAAGGGGAAAAAGGGAACAGACTCAAGTGCTGCTTATCTTGCAAATATATTCAGGCAATTAAACACATGTAGATAGAAGAAGAAGGAGGAGGAGGAGGAGGAGGAGGAGGAGAAGAAGAAGAAGAAGAAGAAGAAGAAGAAGAAGAAGAAGAGAAGAAGAAGAAGAAGAAGAAGAAGAGAGAAGGAGGAGGAGGAGGAGAAGAAGAAGAAGAAGAGAAGGAAGGGAGGGAAGGAGGTAGGGAGAAAAGGAGGGAGGCAGGAAGGAAGGAAAGAAGGAAGGAAGGAAAACAAAGGAAGCAAGGAAGGAAGGAAAACAGGAAGCAAGGAAGGAAGGAAGAAAAAAGAAAAGAAAAGAAAAGAAAAGAAAAGAAAAGAAAAGAAAAGAAAAGAAAAGAAAAGAAAAGAAAAGAAAAGAAAAGAAAAGAAAAAAGGAGAGGAGAGGAGAGGGGAGGGGAGGGGAGTGGAGTGGAGTGGAGTGGAGGGGAGGGAAGGGAAGAAGCCTGGCTGTAGATGTTGGGGAGTTTGCGGCCCGCTGGCAGAGGCGGAGTGGGTGGGGTCACCACAAAGGAGATAGAAACTTAGATTCTTGTCCTGGATCTGAATTTAACCCTTCTGAGCTTCATTTTCCTCATGTGTAAAACAGGGCTGACAATTGACATTTACATGGGCTTTAAAGTTTGAAAATTGCTACCCGTCATCTCACTTAAGCCTCCCTGTATCCTCCATGATTAGCAACCAGTTACTATTATCCCCACTTTACAGATAAGAACACGGAGGCTCAGAGACATTTAGGGACTTGACCATGGACACACAGAAGTGAGTGTTGGAGCCAGAAATGGAAGCCAGGCCTTCCTGACTTGCAGTCCAAGAGGAAAACATTTGTGCTGCCCAAGTCATGGAGTCTTTAGGGAGAGACGCTTCTAATCACTGTGATCATTGTGCATCACTATTGGGCATTTCTGCTTCTTGACCTATTCTCTCAATCCCAGCTTGCATTGGGAGAGGGGCTCCTACTCTTCCCTCTGAGAATATAGTGAGATCTATGTAAAATATTTTTCAAGCCATAGAGCACTGTATAAATGCCAGGCAGCAGCAGCAGCATTATCAAACCTTGCTGAGTTTTAGAATTGGCATCTTTCTTTTCTGAATGCTCACAAACTGTCGCTTTAATAACCCGTTCTAGAATGGCGCCAGGAGCCCAAATCCAGTTCACCGCCCTCTGACTTCCGTCTGGTTCCCCACAAAAGCTTCTTTTATTTTCCGAAGGGCCTTTGGAAGATTCCACTCTTCCCAACTCCCTCATTCACCTTCTTTCCAGGTCACACTTTGCTAATTCCAAATCCAGCTGTCATCCATTGATTCCTGCTAGTACACTTGTATTGTATCTCTGCACCAGCTTTAATCACCTCTTCTAACTTCTCATTTGTTTCCTCCTTCTCTTCAGGCTGTTTAGAGTGAATCAGATGTTCTGGGCTCCCTCTCCCAGTCCTCACTTGCCCTGGTGGGCTGGGATCCCAGAGAAAAGCTATTCAGAGTTCTAGGGATAACCCTGAAAGGTTGTGGACAAGCCTCCGCTGGGTGTATTTCTCCAATATCATTTAACCAGATAATATCTCCCAAATTAATATTAATTTGCACTAATTATCACAAAGGGATATTTTCTGAGAATGTCTATATTAGCAAGGACCAAAGTACAAAAAAATTACCGCTACCTCCTCCCCCAAACTAGAAGGTGGATTATCCTGTCTGCTCTCACTTGACCCCTCAATCAGATTTGAGTTAATGTACTCAAACTTAAAGTGTCTGCTACTAAACATCCATTCTGCCCCACCCCCAACCTAGGAGGTAGCCTTCCTGGCCCAGGGAGTCCTTTTCTCCCTCCAAGGAGTCTTCACCAATTTCCCTTCTGGGTGTCACATAGCTGTTGGATGAGCTCAGCAGAGCTGGCTCTTTGTTGGGATAGGTCAAGCTGGTCACTTCTCTGGTCTACTATGTAGTTTTTTCACTAGACTCAGCTACTGCTGTCATTGGCTCCTGGATTCTGACAGTAGGTAGGATCTTGGGTGTCTTTGAGGAATCCCTGGATGTATCTCCAGGTCTCAGTGGCTGCCTGGGTGCTCCCATCACAACAAGATAGTCATTCATCCAAGATAAGGGAAGAAGAAACACAACAGAGGTGCCATGCATTTGCGGACACATGGTAGTCAGGTAGGAGAGAGGGCCTGATGCTACCACTCTCCCTTGAAGCCCACAGCAATTTTTGGTTCTTCCTCACTTGAGAGCTTCCAGGAAAGAGAGCTAGAGATTTTTCTCAGCCTGAAGCTTTTCATCATCACACCACACACACACACACACACACACACACACACACACACACACACCAGTAGGCCAACAGGAAACAGACCCAGGATACCTGAGAGTGCTTTGAAGTGGAGGGAGGGATCTCTCCATTACACTTTGTGTACAATATCCTCAGAAGGAGGCTCAGTAAGGCTCCCGTGGGTTTGGAACCAGGCAGAGCCCTCATTGGCCAGTCCCCAGTGCACTAATAGCCACCCACAGCAACATCGTTTTCATTTCTTTCTCCACTGACCTTCATCCAAATGCTCTCTACCACGTTTTCCTTCTCTTGTTTCTGAATTTCTTCACATTAATGTACATACTGTCTTCCTCATTAGAGTGTAAACTCTGCGAGGGCAGGCATCTTTTGGGTTTCTTTGTATCCCCAGCACCTAGGACAGTACCTGGCACATAGTAAGCACTTGAAAAATGCTTATTAGCTAATTGATTAATTCTCGGTAACAATATTACTACCACCACCCGCCATGAGGAAGAGACAGCTCAATGTAATATATAAAGTGAAGGACTCAGAGTTAGAGAACACAAGTTCAGATCCCATGTCCAACATTTATTGTAGTGTGACCATGGATAAGCCTCGGTTTCCTCACCAGCAAAATGGGGCCAATAAGACTTGTCGCACTCTCCTCGGAAAGGTACTAGGAGGTTCAAATGAGACACCATGTAAGTAATAGCTATGCAAATTTCAGTTAGCATTATTCTATTAGTTTTGGATGTGGCATGCCCTCCCAGAACCATATTCTATCCACGGGTCTTATTCCATCAAGTCAGTGAGTCCTTAATTTGGAGCTGAAGGACCTTCCCCTCCATTACCAGTTTAACACTCTTCTGCTTAGATCCATAAGGCCCCAGGAGAATATATTTCACCAGCCCTTTTAAGGAGCACTCCACCCCTGGCCATCAGTTCTATATTTTTTATATGTGGCTCAGAAATCCAAATCCCATTACTGGACTCTATCATCAGGCCTCTTTCAGTTATTAGGTTCCATTATTCTAGTACTAGGGGAAAGTAGAAGAGAGAAGAGAGGAAAGGAAGGAAGGGAAGAGGAGACTAAGAGAATATGATTCCCTTGGAAGTGGTCACAGAATGCTGAATTCTTCTCTGTGCTGTAGGCCTAGTGCCAGATGGCTCTCTGATACTGCTGACTTGTATAGCCAGGGGTGTCCTGGCACCAACTGAACAGGAACTGGTAACTAAGTTTTCAATGTGAGCCTTTGCACCTTAAAAATTAGCAGATGCTACCAATCAGGGCTTGGTTTATTGGTTTGTTGTTTGTCTAGACTTAAGAAAATGTTAAGAATACAGATTAAACTTAAAAGTATATAAGCATACTTTTTTAAAGAGAGCCTATTGTTAAACATTTACCAGCACACTACTGTGTTTAGAAGATAAGATCAGGACTAATTTCTTCTTTTCCCCATTTTTTGAGGGGGGAAGTAATTGTGGGTTAAGTGACTTGCCCAAAACCATACAGCTGGTTAGTGTCTGAGACCAGATTTGAACTCAGGTTCTCCTGGTTCCATGACTGGTGCTCAGTCTACTGCACAACCTAACTGCCCCAGGGGTATTGAATTTCAATAGCATCAGTATCCTGAATCTCCCTTCCTTTCCTATCCTTCCCTCTCCCTTCCCTTCTTCTCCTCTTACCCTCCCTCCTTTCTTCTCCTTCTCCCTTTCCCTCTCCTCTTTTCTTTCCCCTTTCCTCTTCTCTCCTCCTGTTCCTCCTCTTCTCCCTCCTATACTCATAGGATGTCAGAGACAGAAGGGGCCTAAGGGATCATCTAGTAAAAACCTGCCCATTTTGCTGATAAAGAATTGGGTTCAACAGAGGTTAAAAAACTTGCTCACGGTCACACGTAAAGGAAGGACAAAGCAGGAACTAGATCTTTTCACTACCCTGCTGTCTCTGTTACTCTCCAGATAGTTGACTTGGAGTCAAAGGATCTGGGTTCAAAGCCAATGTCTGAACTTGGGAAGCCTTATGTAAATCATACTATTTCCCTGGGCTTCAGGTTCCTCACTTGTGAAATTAGGGGGTTGTACTAGATGACCTCGGAGGTCCCTTCCAGCTGTGATCTATGATTTTATCAGCCTTTTAAGTGCCTACTGTCCACCACTGTGCCAGGCTCTGGAATGGTAGAAAATTAGGAAAGTTTACCAAACCAGACCAAAAACATATACAAGATGCTTTTCCTAAGCTATTGACTGGGAGCAGTGGGCCTTTGGAGATGCATCCAGGCTGTTTAAATGCTTATAAAGCAAAATCTGGGCTTTGGAGAGGACTAAATTGATATTTGGAGGGAAGGGGAACCACATTTCCCTGCTGTGTGATTCACTGGAGAAAAAGAAAACAAGCCCAAAAAGAGTTCTTGGAAGAACTTAAAAAGGAATTAAAATCAATAAGAGAGATCGAGGAAAATTTTGAGAAAAAATAAAAGCAATTTAAGAAAATTTTGAAAAGAAAGTTAACCAATATAAATATAAATCTTAAGGAAGAAAATAACTCCTTGAAAACTAGAATTGGGCAAGAGGAATCAAATGATGTTATAAGGCAGCAAGAAATAATAAAACTAGAAAAAATAGAAGAGGATCAATGTTGATACAAGCGACCCACCTCCTGACAGAGGAGTTTTTTTTGACAGACCAATGTGGTAATTTGTTTTGCTTGACTGAATAATTGTTATAAGTCTTTTGTTTTTCTTTCTTTTTTGATGAAGGGCAGGTGAGAGGAAGAGAAAGGATGTAATTATGAATTGAAAATAAAATAAAAATTTAAAAATAAATATGATATTTCATTTTTTGCTGCCCTAATTTTTTACAATGTGACCTTTTATATCTAAGTCATGTATCCATTTGTACCTTGTCTTGGTATATGCTGTGATGTATTGTTCTAAGTCTATTTTCTAATAGACTGTTTTCCAGTTTCCCCCATGATTTTTGTCAAATAGTAAGCCCCAGCAGGTAGGGTCTTTTGGCTTACCAAACACCATACTAATATATTCCTGTGCTTCTGTATGTTATGTACCCAGCCTGTCCCACTGGTCAACTTTTCTTTTTTCTTAACCAGTAACACATAGTTTTGATAATGATTGCTTGTAATGTGGTTTGAAACTTAGTACTGCTATGCTCCCTTCCTTTCCACTTGCCTCTTCCCATTATTTCCTTTGAGATTCTTGATCTTTTGTTCCTCAATATGCATTTTGTTTTATTTTTCTTAGTGTTATAAAGTAATCTTCTGGTAATTTGCTTGGTGTGGCACTGATTGAGTAGATTGGTTTAGGTAATATCATTTTTATTACATTGGCATGGCCCAATCATAATTAATTAATATCCCTCTGATGTCTTATAGTTATATTTAAATAGTTCCTTTTTGTACCTTGGTATATAGACTCCTAAATATTTTATAAACTTTGTAGTTATTTTGAATGGAATTTTTTTCTGTATCATACTATCGGATTTTGTCGTTGACATATTTAAAAGTTGATGATTTCTATGCATTTATTTATTATGCTGCTATTTTGTGGAAGTTAGCATTTCAGTTAATTTTTAGTGGGCTTTCTGGGCTTCTCCAGAACCTAAGATGGTTCTCTTATCTGCAAAAAAAAAAGATGATTTTATTTCCCCTTTCCCTGTTCTTATTCTCTCAATTTCTTTTTTGTGTCATTACTATAACCACAATTTTTAGCACTCTGTCAGACAATAATGTTGACAATGCTGAGGCTTTGCCTTACCACTGATCTTAGGGAAAAGCCTTCTACTTCATTTCTCCTACATATAATGCTAGCTATTGTTTTTTAATAGGTATTATTTCCCAGATTGAAGAAAAGTTCATTTATTCCTATGCTTTTTAGTGTTTTTAACAGAAACTGTCAGTGTGTTTTGTCAAAAGCTTTTTTCTGCGTCTGTTGATATAATTGTGTTATTCTGATTATTTTGTTATTGATGTATATTTTGCTCATAATTTTCCAAATTGAGCCAACTATGCACTCCGGATATAAATCCAACCTGATCATACTGTATAATCTTTCTGTGGTGTTACTGCACTTAAATGTTTTTTGTATTAACATGCATTAGTGATATTGGATTATGTTTTTCTGTACTTTGACTGACTTTCCCTGGTATAGGTATCAACACCATATTTGAATCTTCAGAGGAACTTGGTAGAATCTCTTTTTTTCTTATTTTTCAAAGAGTTTATGTCCTATTAGAATTATTTGTTCTTTGAATTTCAGAATTTAGTTCTAAATCTATCAGGTCTGAGACCTTTTTATTTAAAGCTTCATTTATATCTTATTCAATTTCTTTTTCTGAGATTAGGTTATTTAAATTATTTAATTCTTGTTGGATACGGATGCTTTAATTTTTATAAATATGCATCCATTTTATTTAAGTTGTCTGTCTTGGTGGTGTATAGCTGGACAAAATAGTTTCCAGTAATTTATTTTATTTCTTTTTCACTTGTAAATGTCCTTTTTATTTTTTATATAGAAAATTTATTTTCCCTCTTTTTTCATTTTTGGTAAATTTTTTATTCATTTTAAACTTAAATATAAAATGAGAAAAGAAAAAAGAACATTTCCATATATACAGCAGAACATAAGAGAGGATTTAATATAAAGCAATAAATTTCCATTTCAAGAAAACTTATATAATAAATGCTACACATTATTTTCAAAGTTCTTCAGCTTTTCTTTGCTTCCTTGTAGGTTTTCTTTTGTTCACTGCTATGCACTTTTAACTTTATTTTTCCCCCGCCTCTATCCTCTCCCTGCCCTAAAGACTAATGCTCTATCAATTTTTTTAAAAGCTCCTAGCTTTTCTGATCAAATCAATAGGCTTTTTTTCTGCCTTAGTTTTAAAAATCTCTCTTTTGATTTCAGAATTTTTGCTTGGTATTTAATTTGGGTTTTAAAATTTGTTGGCTCTAAAGCTGTTTTTCCTTCTATAGTTGTGTGTATAATCCATTGATCCATTCCTTCTCTTGTTTAGTGATTAAAGTGTTTAGGGATAGGGATTTTTCCCTCTCGGTTGCTTTGGAAGCATCCCAAAAGTTTTGCTATTTTATCATTTTCTTCAAGGATGTTATCTATCATTTCTATGATTTGTTTTTTCATCTACCAATTATTTGGATTATAAATTTAGTCTTCAATTCATTTTAATCCTTTTTTCAAAGGTCTTTTGTTGATTATAATTTTTACTGTTTTGTGGTCAGTAAAGGACATATCTAGCTTTTTTCCATTCGTTCCTGAAGGTTTTATGCCCAATGTGTAGTCATTTTTTAAAGGTGCCTATGAAATATGTAATAATCTTTCCTATTCCTTTTCAGTACTTAGCAGAGGTCTACCCTATCTAACTTTTGTTAAATCCTATTCTACTCTTTAATTTTTCTCTTATTTATCTTTTTGTTTGAGTTGTCTAGGTCTGGGCGCTTTGAGGTTCCTAATTATTTTACTTTTGGTGTCTATTTCTTCACTTAAGCATTTAGATACTGTGCTATTTAGTGTGTGTATGTGTATGTATTTGTGTATGTGTGTCCATACATGCTTATACACATACAAATGTAGTATATATTATGTATATATGTAGTTTTGATCCATTGTCTATAGTGCCTTTAAGTATAACATAGTTTCCATTTTTTATCAAGTCCATTTTTACTGTTACCTTGTCTGAGATCATGATTCTATCCCTGCGTTTTTTTAGTTTGCTTGATGCAGAGTAGATCTTACTCTGGCCTATTATTTTAATTCTGTTGAAATCTTTCTGTTTCAAGTATATTTCTTATAAATAACATTATTGGACTCTGCCTTCTAATGCCTTCTGCTATCCCTCCTTTTGTGGGTGAGTTTATTCTACTCATGTTTACAGTTATGATTTTTAACTTTCTATTTCCCTGCATCCTATCCTTTCATAGTCATTCTTCCCTTTGCCCTCTTCTGCTCCTCTGTACAAAGAACAAGAGGGTAGGGAGAAGAAAGAAGTATGTCCGACACTAGTGAGCTATAGTCGATGTCATCTGCTCAGCAAACATATATACATACAGGAATGTGTATGTGTATGTGTATTTGTACCCACAGATTTCTATAATACACAGTTTGCTTTTCTTTTCAAAAATATGATAAACTCAACCTGTAACTTTCAAAGGCGTACCACTTATGTTTGATTCTTTCTGACCTTCCTTCTATTCTTTTCTGTATATTTTTTAAAAAGGGAGCAGGGTCAGTGACCTTTTATTTATTTTATTTTTTCTGTTCTCCCCTATTCTTATCCTTCCTTCTTTCTATTCCTTCTTCCCCTCCCCCACTTCCATTTGGAGAGAAAAAGAAAAAAGAAAAACCAAGTCACTGTAACAGATATGATTAATCAAGCAAAACATATTCCCACATGAACCAAGTTTGAAAATGTACTTCTCATTCTGCACCCTGAGTCTTCCACCTCTCTGTCAGGAAGTAGGTAGCAGGCTTCATCATCAGTTATCTCTAATCACAGTTGTTCAATTGCATTGCTCTGAGTTCTAAAACCTTTCAAAATTGTTGGCCTTTATAATCCTGTTATTGTATAAATTGTTCTCTAGGTCCTGATCACTCCACTCAGAGTCAGTTCACACATGCCTTCCCAGGTTTTTCAGAAACCATCCCCTTCATTTCTTACAAAATAATAGCATTTTGTCACAATCATAGACTGCAGTTTGTTCAACCATTCCACAATAGGTGGGCAACCCCTTGCTTTCACATTCTCTGGCACTATAAAAAAGCTACCATAATATTTTTGTGTAAAGGAGTCCTTTTCCTATTTTTAACTCTCTGGGGTATAGGCCTAAGAGTTGTTTGCTGGGGCAAAGGATATACAAAATTTAATACGTTTTTGGACATAGTTCTAAATTGCTTTCCAGAATTTCTGGACCAATTCATAGCTCTATCAACAACGCATTAATGTACCTATTTTTCCACAGCCCTGCCAGCATTTATTCTCCTTTTCTGTCATCTCTGCCAGTCCAACAGATATGAGGAGGAACCTCAGAGCTGCTTTAATTTGTGTTTCTCTAACTATAAGTAATTTGGAACACTTTTTTTCCATGTCTGTTGATATCCACTCCTTGCTCATGTCCTTTCACCAGGATGGCTCCAATTCTTTCACCTCCATCAAACCTAAATCTTTCTATAATTTCTACTCTTTCACTCTTCCTTGTTCTTCCCTCTGAGGCTGAGCAGAATGAAATCACATGCCTGCCCTCCATCTTCTCTTCTCCAGGCCAAATACTTCCAACTCTTTCAAATGATCTTTATACAGCCTGGAGTCCAGTCCCTTCACCATCATGGGAATCCCCTTCTGGAAGTTCTCCAGTTTGTCAGCATTTTCACCAAAATGTGTCAGCCAGCCTAGGTGATCTTTACCTTCTTTGAATGTCTATGATACTTGTCTCATGGATCTCTATGGCTGAAAGAGATCTTAAAGTTCATCTAGCCCAAGCCCCTCATTTTATAGAGGGGAAAACTGAGGACAAGAGAGGTTTAGTAATTTGCCCAAGGTCACACAACCTATTTGTAACCATTTATCAGATTGTGCCAGGTACCGTTCTAGGTGCTATGGACACATAGGGGAAAAATTGAAGCAGTTCTTGGCCTCCAAAAGCTTATATTTTACCAGGTGAAATGAAATGTACCCAAATTATTACATACAAAATAAATACAAGGTAAATGGGGAAGAAGGAAGGGCAGCTAAACTGGGACTTGAACCCCAATTCTATGAGCCTAAATTTAAGGTTCTTTCCATTTCCCTCTCTGAATTTCTTTAACATACATTGTCTCATGGTACTTTGTAACTGGAAGGTACCTTAGAGGTTATCTTGACCAAATCTCTCATTTTATGGAAAAGAATGTGACCTGTCCACAGTCATACTGCTGAGTAACCAGCTGAGTTGGGGTTTGAACTGAGGTCCTCTGACTCAAAAATCCAGTGTTCATTCAAATCCCTTTATTTTATTGGTCTTGAATTTACTTCTCTCCCAAGTTTGAAGGGAACAAAGACGATTCTATTATTGGAGTCCTCCTGTGAATTGGTTCATTAAATGGAATGAGTTTGTGATATCCTTCCTACTGATCCCATATATTGTGCTTGTCACATCCAGACTTTCAGTTTTGTCACATGGGCTTGGAGGTGAGGTGGATAGATGGCGGTTACCACAGAGAAGACCAGGGATCTCCCACATGGCAGAGCTCTGAGGCAAAACCCTATTCGTTCATTGGGAGTTTTGATTGTGCCATTGATAGATCATCAAGGCTCCACAAAATGTAGCTATTTTTACTGTGGCCCCAAGTCTAGACACCTTCAGGCCTCAGTTTTCCTCATCTGAAAAATGAGAAGATTATCCTTTCGTCCTCTGATCTTATGACCATGATGATCATAGAAGCAAGATTGTGTCCAGGAGAGAAGATACACAAAAGAGCCAGGGTGGGATGGTGTTGTGGAGCATGTTGAACATGGAGTCAGGAGAGACTTGGGTTTAAGTCCCTTCTTTGTCACTCTCAGCATAGGCAAGTGACTGCACCTCTCAGCATTTCTAAGGTTGGATGATCACACATAGGGACATTGGCTCCCTCCCAGGCTTGTTTTCAGTGAAGGGCCTTGGAAACTTAAAGTTACAGTAGAAATAGGAGTTATCACAATCCAGCTCTTCAGGGCTCAGCACCCAGGCCTGGGACTGGTGCTGCCTGGCATTTGGCTTCTCTTCTGGAAAGGCAATGGCCCAATATTATCTTCCTTTATCAGAACAACTCACTTTTCTGCGATCAGGAAGTATTGCTTTCTTGCAAAATGTACTTAACTGATTTTCCCAGAGATTTTCCCAGCAGAAGAGTTTCATTAAATTATCTTGTAAGATATTTGGACACAAGCTGTTGAGTCATTGGCTTTAAACAGGTTAGTAGTAACTTCCATGCTAGCCAAAGATGAGGAGTCAGGGACCTATCTGAGTTAGCCTCAACATCAGGGCCAGCCTCTGGTTAATGATGTCTTCCAGGGCCCATCTTCACCTTTCCATGCCATTTCCCTCCATCTCCAATGCCTTTATTTCTTCCCTTTCATCTCTGCCATAACCTACTTTCTAGAAGGGCTCTAAGATCATAAGATCCCAGACTTAGAGCAGGAAAGAACCTCAGAGGCCATCAAGTCCAATGCCTTCATTTTACAGCTAAGAAAACTGAGGCCCAGAATAAGTGACATAGGCTATTGCGGTCATAGATCTAGAGCAGAAAGAGACCTCAGAAGCCATCAAATTCAACCTCATCATTCTTCAGAAGATGGACTTATAAGGAAGAGGGGCAGACCTACCCTTCTTGCCTCCACTTCCTCTCCGCTCGCTCACTTCTCAGTACTTTGCAGTTTGGCTTCTGAACTTATCACGCAAATGAAACTGCTCTTTTCAAAGTCATCAGTGAGACCCAGCAATACCACTGCTAGGTCTATCTCCAAAGATGATAAGGGGAGAAGAAAAGGAAACTATATGTTCTAAAAATGTTTATAGCAGCTCTCTTTGTGGTGGCAAAGAACTGGAAATTGCAGGGATGCCCATCAATTGGGGAATGGCCAAACAAGTAGTGGCGTATGATTGTGATGGAGTGGGAAATGATGAACTCAATGATCTTAGAAAAGCATGGAAGGACTTGCATGAAATGATGAAGGATGAAATGGGAAGAACCAAGAGAAGCAATATTGATTCAAAGTCACCACCGAGATCTTAATTGTCAAATCCGATGGCTCTTTCTCAATCCACTTTCCTCTTGATCTCTGTTGTCTCCCTTCTCATCCTGGATATTCTTGTCTCTCTGAGGTTTTGTGACACTAATCTTTCCTGTATCTCTTCCTATCTATTTGCTTACACCTTCTCTGTCTCCATTACTTCACTGACCATCCGTATCATGTCTCCTAACTGTGGGAATATATACCGATTCCCCTTTCCATATTCTGTCTCTCTATCTCTCTGTCTCTCTATCTATCTATATATCTCTCTGTGTCTCTCTTTCCCTCTCCCTCTCTTCTGTCTCTCTGTCTCTCTATGTCTCTCTGTCTCTCTCTCTGTCTCTGTCTGTCTCTGTCTCTCTGTCTCTCTCTCTCTCTCTCTCTCTTCTCCCCCCATCATCATCTCATGAGTTTGTCTTCTCTTTGCTGATGACTCCCAGATTTATATATCCAGCCCTAGTTTATCTCCTGAGCTCTAATCTTGTTCTTTTCTGTCTTCACAGCATCCATTCCCTTCTCTACACTCACACTCAATCCCTAGTTCAGGACCTCATTACCTCTCCTTGGTTGATGGTATCACCTGGTTTCTCCTCTCTTGGTCTTCATTCCTCTCCAGGCTCCTGACTCCCCAGACTTTCTCTACCATGACCCAAGATGGTACCCCTTTGCCCCCCTGTTAGAATGTTGCCCTTGAGAGCAGGGACTGTCATTCTTTCTACTACCATTTGTATTCCCAGCACGTAGATCAATGGGGCAGCCCCCTAACAGGTCGCTGTCCTCAATTCTCTCTGCCACATAGGAAGATGTTTGTTGACTTGAATCTCCCCAAATCATCCTCCACAGAGCTGCCAAAGTGTTTTCCTGAAAGTGGCTAGCTGCTCAAACCCCTCTTCCCTTCAGGAAAGTCCAGTGGCTCCCGATTTCTTTAAAAATCCAGTACATGCTAACAATACAAGGCCTCTATCTGGCCTTGAGAGCCCTTCAAAACTTGCTTTCCAGGCTTCTTATAGGTGGCCTTCTTTTACACTGAGCACAGTCCCGCCAAATTAGTCTCCTTAGTTTTATCTCATATGTGACCTTCCACTTCTCCCATGCCCAGAAAACTGTCTCTCCTCACCTCCCTCTCTCAGAGTCTCACTTCATTTGTAACTTGACTTTAGCACTGCCTTCTACATGAAGCTTTTCCTGATTTTCTGCAGCCGGTGTCCCCCTCCCCGGCCCCCTTCAAGTCACCTTGTCTATGTAAATTTACATTGTTTCTCCAGGCTAAATGATAAGCACTTTAAGAGGACAGGGACAGTTTGATCTGGCTTTTATTCCCCTAACTCAGTGCCCAGTGCATAAAGCTTATTCATTGGCTGCCCAAGATCACCCAGCCTTCTGACTCCAGAGCCAGGGCTTTTTCCTCAGTATCATGGAGCTCCAGAGTACAATAAAGGACTGGGCACCAGTGACTGTTTTCAAAGTCAGTGACAACTACCTGCTGTAATGCCAATCGTGGCAGCACACTGGAGGGCTGCTGCTGGGAAAATTTAAAGGGTCTAATCCCATGGTGTAATGAACTGTCTATTCAGAACTAAACATTGTTCAATAAACCAGAGCATAACATTCATAGCAACATGACAACTTATTGCTAAGGTAGCCATACAGCCTTAAAGAAAACACATCACCCAGCATATGACATAACACCCAGTAGGCATATATCACTGTGTCCCCAAACACTTGTTTATACCATCGGGGGTCCCAGGCCAGGGTCTTCCCCACACAACACATCCTTAAGGGGTAGCAGAAACTACCTCACCCTCCGCCCTAGGTCACAGTGAGTTATAATCCTCTCAATCCAAACAGGGTCCAAGTAAAGTCCTCTTTCACCTTGACTCAAGGCTTAATTCCAAGCCCGGTCGCTGCAGGTCCAAAGGCCAACTGCTCCCGGCTCCTGCCTGGATCCAGACGCAAACAGCTCTCTGTTCCTGCTTTGTGTCTCAGCTCACCGCTGCACTCCAAGCTCTCCCTGCTCCTGCCTGACAGCAGGCTCCAGGGGCTCCTGCTCCCAGCTTCTTTCTCTGGGAAAACAAAGCTTAACGGGCCAACACAATATTTACACACATTACCAACAATTACCATCTCAAGTTACTTTCCAAGCCCAGAAGCTCCATGATAACAGTTCTTAAAGAGAGCTTAAGCTAAGCCTCCTTCCCTTGGGCAAGTCTCTGCCCTTTAGCTCAATTCACTTTCACTATTGGGAGGCTGCAGCGAGCCTCTGCTGCTGTGGCTGCTGGCCTGCTAGCCTTCTCAGTGCTTAGTGCTCATCTTCTTCCTCTGGGTTCACATTCCCAGCTGGGAGGCCCTTCAAACAACAGCATGGCCTAGACGATCTTCCCCTGGATCAGCTCCTCCCTCCGTTGGCTCTCGCTCGCTTCTCTCTCTGCTCTGCCTCTCTCTCTCTCTCTCTCTCTCTCTCTCTCTCTCTCTCTCTCTCTCTCTCTCTCTCTCTCCCTCTGTCTCTGCTCCTGCTCTCTCAAATATTCTATTCCCGTTAACATTCTTTTTCCGTTAGGTCTGGCTCTCGATCTCTGGCCGTGCTCCCAAACCAGGCATGACTAGGTAATGGCAAAACAAACACAAAACCTAAGCAGCGCCTGCCCTCAAGAATCTTACCTTTTATTGGGAGAAACAATGTTATCCAGTCGAAACCTCTCATTTTTACAGCTGAGGAAACTGTGGTTATGTCACTTGGCCAAAGACCCACAGTGGATATCAGGGCAGAATTGGAACCCAGGTTCAGAATTTGAACTACAAGACAGCATTCTTTCCACCAAACTGTGCTCACCAATCAATAAACATTTATTAAGCACCTACTACATGCCACTCATTGTGGGAAGAGCCAGGGATACAAATAAAAAAAAGACAGTCCCTATCCCCAAGGAGCTTACAATCTAATGGGGAAGGGCCCCCCACACCCACCCCATGATGTCCCTCCCGGATTGTTCTTGGCTGTAGGCCATTTCCCTGGGCTGATCACTCCCTCCTTGGGTGCCCTTTCCCACTGGTCTCCTTGGGCTTGTGGTCTTCAGCAGCTCTCAGAGCTGGGCTAAGTTCTGCCCCAGCTAATTTTCCAGGATGACGTCTTTGCTTTCACTCTAGCTAAAGGTTTGCTGTTTAGCTGCAGCTAAAGATTTTGCTGGGGCAGTCCCATGGGCTTAGGGAGGAGGAGTCCCGAGACCCTGGTGGATTAAAAACCCACAAAGACAAAACCAAGCCAGCAAGCCCTGGGGGAGTTATGGGAAAGCTCAACACAATCAGGGTCCTTGCCTTCATTGGTTCAGCAGGCATGGTCCCCTCAATCCTGACCCAGCATGCATCCACGAAAGCCTAATTAACATCCACATGCCCCTGTGATCAGTAAATACCAGTTCCTTTAAAGGAGTGGCTGACTTCCTGGAAGCTTTTTGCCAATCAACAAATACTAAGGATTAGCCCTGGTATCCTGAGACAGGTTTGGGGGGAGTTTTTGTTTTGTTTTTATTTTTTAATGTTAAAAAGTGTCCCTTGTACATAAAAAGTTTGGGAGTCACTGACCTAGTCCGATCTAATTTTACAGGTGAGGAAACTGAGGCCCAGAGAGGGGTAGTCACTTGCCCAAGGTCACACAGTGACAAAACCCAAGGAGAGAAGCAGGTCAACTGACTTGCAGACCAGGGAGGCTGGTATTCTCTTCATTAATGCCTTTCCCCCAACCCCAATCCACAGTGATAACTGGAATCCCTTCAGAGGCATCATTTCATCCCACAGTTTAGAGACAGAGCCTGAATTAGTAGAG